>NW_022721381.1:157197-169533 GCF_011630105.1 Anneissia japonica | reverse complement strand
CCACCCAACCATCGAATCAACCAACAACCCAACCAATGAACCAACAAACCAATCAACCACCCAACCGACCAATCAATCAACCAACTAACCACCCAATCAACCACCCAACCAATCAACCAACCAACCAATCAACCAATCACCCAATCAACCACCCAACCAATAGCCCACCCACCCACCAACCCAACCAACCAACCAACCAACCAACCAATCAACCAATCAACCAACAAACCACTCACCATTGAATCAAATAAACAATCAACCAACAAACCAGCGGTGGTGCCAGAAATTGTCGACAAAAGAATCAACATGTCCGACAGAGAAGTCCAAGCCAAGGGACCAAAGAAGCCTCAGTCGATGGCCTGGAATAAAAACATTCTTGTAGGGTTCACGAGGAGTGTTTTATAAATTAGTATGGTCCAAAATTTGTGCTTTTAAACCACAATATTAGGGATTGGCAGTCAAAATAATGTTCTTTGAATAGGCAAATTATTATTTTTTATATGCATCCGACGACAGGTGGTCCACGCCTGTCTGACCGGGGGAAAATTTCCCCCTGCCCCCCGCTGGTGCCACCACTGCAACCAACCAACCAGGGGTGGCGCCAGTGGGGGGGGGGGGGCCAGGGTCCCCCATCAGGGAGAAAAACACACTTCGTCAGGAAGAAGAAAAAATTACATATATTTTTATGCATATTAGTTCAAAAATAGTTCAAATAAGCCTTTGAGTCGCGGAGTCGCTGCTCCGTCAAAGAAAATGGACCCTTTGTCGGGCAAAATTCTGGCACCACCCCAGCCAACCACCAAACCACTGAATCAGCCAGTTAACCAACTAACCACCCATTCAACCAACCAACCAACCAACCATTCAATCATCCAACCAACAAACTATTCAATCAACTATCCATTCAATCAACCAACCAATCAGCCAACCAACCAACCAATTAACCAACTAACCACTCATTTAATCAACCAATCAACCAACCAATCAGCCAACAATCAACCAACCATCCAATCAAAAAATCAATTAATGAATCAATCAATCAACAATCCAAATATTTCAATACTTACAGCTGTGGCAAAGAGCCTGAGATCTAGAGTGATAGCATACAGTACTGGCAAGGCCCTAAATAGATACAATCAATTGCATTTTAATATTAAATTTTCAACAAAATGTAAACTAGCAATTATTAATAATCAATGTAAAACATCACAACATATGGAAATATATGAATCATGAAATTACCATAGAATAAAATGTAAACAATCTAATTACCAGTTCTCTTCTTTATGTGTCTGAAATGCTTTATTGAATTCACTATATTACTGAGGTTAAGAAAATCTAACGTGGTTTACAAATATGCAAAAATGGAAATAGATAAGAGAATAATCTATAGTAATACAACCCCAAATCCCACCAGTGCCCTCTCAAAACAAAAGGATACTGAACCAGAAGAGATTGAAAGCCATAGCAAGCAACAAGATCCTGGTTATTACAACTCCATATGCACCTATAAAAAAGCAAATACTGTAATCAAATAAACATATGTTCATTGCATAAAGTAAATGTCAAGCCCAGAGGCCTTGTAGCATAAAGTGCTGTATGAATTTATGAAACACATTTGGTGGATACTGGAATTCAAAATACAGGTTGCCCAGGGAGATACTTTCACAGATAGTGTCTAGAACATCTCAGCCGAACAATGATTGGGGCTAAGTAAGAACATTTATGATTATGGCACCTCTTGATTAAATTTGAATATAATCATTCATTTATTCTCCATTTTTAAAATGATTTTGTTATTTCAATTTTAGGGGGCCCTGAATCCGCCACTGTTTATTATTAAAAGCTCCTTCTGTGAACTTTTGGTTTTTTTCTTGTTACTTTATAATTGTATTTATGCAAGCACTATTTTGTGTGTGTTTTTTGCCAGTTTTGCCACCAAAATATACAAAATAGTTTGGTGGTCATACCTTGTAAATGGGTCACCAAGTAATATTAAAAATAATTTGTTAGAATTATAAAGCACTTCATGCCAACAAGGCCTCTTACGAATAAAAAATAAACATTTCCTTTGAATTATGAATTATGCACACTATGATTTCCATTGAATTATGCACAATAAGATTTCCCTTCAATTATTAATTATGCACAATTTCCATATGGTAGGCTCACAAATTAAATTGTTAGTATACTACACTTACCGTATATACTGTATTTGAATAAATGCCCAATAGCATTCATTGTTGAGTAGGGTTTTAGGTTAATTACCGTCAAAATGTGTTATTGCGTAATCATAAAGTCTTATAGATGTCAACCAGGTTATAAAAAATATAATTCTATTGGAGTAGAACATTAACAGAATGTGTTGAGAATGATTAGTCATTTAGGGGGTGGGGGGTGTTTATTCTAGGGAAAAAAATAAGCATTTCAGGGCATTTATTTGAGGTATTTATTCCAAATAAGGCTCTAAAGGAGGCATTTATTCAAGGGGGAATTTATTCAAAGATTTATTAAAATAAATATGGTATATTATATTTTTATTTAGAATTACATAATGCATTGTATATTTATGCTATTAGGCTAAAATTTTATTACCTGGATCATAGAATTTTTTTTCTTTGATTTATTCAATATGCTCTTTAAAATACATAACAGAAGCAAATGAACATGAACTAATCAAACTACAAAACAGCATATCGGGAAGAACCTTCAAATTGCAAAAAAGACAATAATTTCTAGAAGGGTCCTCCAATTGGATCCAATGAATATTAAAATAATACTTTATAAATTTACACTTAATTCAAGTGTTATTCACAAATTCACAATGCTGACCATCATATTACCTATAAAAATAAACACCTTGTTTACAATTATTTATCATGTAAATTATGTTATGTTGTAATATAATAATGTTGTTACTGTATATTTTAGAATTATTTATTTTATTTATAGAAGCTAATTACAGTATAATCTGTTATTACATTATTAAATATTTATAACTTTTGATTCACTCTATTAATATGATGGAACAAACTGGAGTCCAAATCATAGTAATTTCTTTTATTTTATACCATACTTATAGAGGGTGACACTTCCAGCATATCCTATTTCATTTCATTTATTTCGTCAAACAGAAAACAAAACATACAGAAATGACAATACCAAAAATCAGAGACAGGATAAACAAACAGCAAACTAAATTGCTGTATAAAGTTTCTCCACTGATTTAAGGATACATAAAATATATAAATAAATCTCTGAACTCTGGAAGTAAAAACTAAAAGGGAATATTATTCTTAAAGATTATTATCATTAAAGTAATCATTACGATGAGGCTTAGAGAATGGAGATGTTTTCAGTCATGAAAAAAAATCCTGTGCTGTCCCAGAACCCAGGACCTTGGGACTGGAAGTCGGGCACCTTAACTACCAAGCTGCATCTCTCCGTTTTTTTACCTGGTGTCCCTGGTCAATTTTTAAATCTTAATATACTTGTGTATTGTTTATTTCACCTGTGTATTTTGGTCAAATAAACAGCAGGTATTCTAAGGTTAGGGTTGGAGAAGTGTGCCCTCACTCAATCATAAAAATGCTGTTTGCTGTTAACGTCTAAAATCTAGTTTCCATAAAATCGCTACAGTGTCACTAGTATTTTTTTCCCTGCAATATACACTGCAAACTTGTCCCCAACATTACTGGTCAGGCTTCCTGATTCAACCGACCAATCAGTGTCGCTGATAGCTGTCAGTGATTTTATGGAAATTAGGCTGAATATTTTACTTGACCTACTTGAGGTGAGCAGCAACGATTTTATCGTATGGCGGTTCTAGAATCTCCTCACAATGCGATTCGGGATCATTCTTACGCAGATTTACATTGCAGACATGTGGATCACGGTTAGACAATAATTCCTGAAAATGAAAGAATAGAGAGCTTGACATATTAATTGGTACCATAACTGAAAAACATAGATTTAGGCATAGTTTACATACTTGCATCACAGACCCTAAAACTAGGACCTGTGTACTAGAAATGAAGATGGCCAGAAATCATAGGACGCTGACATTTTAAGAAGTGCTACATTGTATCCTTGGAATGTTTATTGGGCCCAGTCTTAAAAATATGGAACACTGCGCAAATGTAAGTGTTTTGGCAACATAAATAATAGGATCTTGCAGCAGTGGCGGCTCCAGGAATTTTTGAGTGGGGGGTTTCAATAATTCCGACAGAGGGTCCAAGCCTAAAAGCATCAGAGAGCTACCGGTCAGGCCCTTGGAGTGGAGTAAATAAATGGGAATGACTTTATGATCTTATTGAGGAGGCTTTGTTATTCTTAATATATACAGTATATGGTTCATTTTGAAATTTTATTCTTGGTATATTCTATCAGAGGTGTCTAGATTGCTCACCTGTTGGTATTTATCTCCATCCTATTGTAAATTGTTTATTGTTTAAAAAAAATAGATTAAAGATTTTTTAAACTGCATTTAGACCACAATATTTAGAAAAATAAAAAAACTCTATTTGTATTGTATTTATTATTATTAAATGCCGACTGACCACAAGAATGTCACTGTCTTTGTACTGTATAGCGGAGTCCACCTGCAAAAAAAAAAAAAGACAAACTAATTCAATATATCGTTTACAGCAGGGGTTTCTGGCCGAGTGTGTACAGTAGTATCGTCTCAGTAAGACCTTGTCTTTAGAACCAGGGATCATCATTCTTTAGGGTACTTTAATAAGACCTTTAAAAAAAACACTTGTCAACCCCCACTACCCACTCTTTTCCCCACCACAGGATCCATGCACATCCAGCATGTAATCCACATGACCCGAAGATTCTATAGAACGTTTTGATAAGCACCGTCACGCAGCCACCCACTATATATAGTAAATTAAAAACAATTAAATTAATATTTAACATTTGCAGAAGTGCCATGAGCCTCATATCTGGTGGATACCGGCGCTATATAAATGTTCTATTCTACTTCTAAGTTTAGTGTTATCAAAATTGATTAAAAATAAATGTACACGAGCTACCCTGAACACTTTGCGAACTACTGTGCAAGACAGTGTTGAACAGTTTTCAAATTGTGCAAAGAAATACTTGCATAGTGTGAAAATTGTGCAAGATTTCCTTCCACATTTTACAAATTTTGCAAGTATTTGCTTGCACAATTAAAAAAAAACTAAAACTGCTAACAACCAAAAACATCGTCGTGACTCCTTTTCCTCCTCAATCCTGGTTTTCGCCACAAAAAAAGAGCCCAGCAAGAAAGAGTGACTTGCGGCTAGGTTCCAGCACCTTTGCCAACACATCCATATAGTTATACAACATTGTCATATGGTTGAAAGCAGCAACCTAAAATGAAGAAAATCTAGGCTGTACTCTCTAGGCCCAGCCTTCCTTGTTTAGTCTCTCAGTCCCAGTGTCCGCCTGCCTGGCTCGCCGGCTGAGCTGTCTATCGGGCTTGCCGGGTTGGGTTAGCTTAGCTCTTCTAACTGCGTTTTAATTTAATAACTTATAATACGTTTGATAGTGCTGTGTTTGATCATATATAGAATAAACGCATGGGATATAATAGCTAATGAACATCAATGAACATTACATTACCTTGCGAAGGTACGAATTCAGCGAGATATGCGCCATATTTATATCGCCATTTGTTGAATTGTATTCTGGGAGGTCAAATTTAACATGATTATTTATTTAATTTCCATCAAAAACACAATAACTTAACATTGGTCAAGAAAGCCTTTCATATTATTCTAAATCATTTATTATTTCTGAATTCATTTTAGTATAGATATTTAATGGATTTCAAATGACCTGCCACGTCAATTTAAATGGCTTGTTTACAGCGTTTTGTCATCCTAAACCGAATTACCTGAAAAACGGTATCAGTATCAAACCACATATATTTATATATAATATTTATACATAAATTACATATTTAGAACATCTACTTTATTATTTACTGTTTCTATGTATATTATATAATATGTATTACTGTACTATTTCTAATAATAAAAGCTTTAAGTGTTTGAACTATATTATTAAGGTGTATGACAATAATTTAATGACAATCGTGATTTGTCACATCCTTTTCGTCTTTGCATCCGTAAACGTCGAGTAAAGGCTGTTGCAACCAAGGAACATTTACTCCTTATTTTTATTGCGAAGCAGGCAAACTATCGTCAAGAAACATGCCTAGCAAACAGAGAATGCGACTTGCCAACGAAAAGGCCAGCAAAAATGTTGAAAAACGAGGCAATGTTCAGAAAGGAGGAGTAAGTTCATAAACGTCAGCTGTGTGTTGACGATTACGGATGATGGAGGTCGGATTATTGACTTCATCGGGCTCCTGTTTAGATGTTTAGGATAGGCTAGGCTTAGGTTGTTTGGCCTAGGCTTATTTGCGTATAAAATACATGAAACAGCATACTACAGTTTCAAAACTGGAAACCCATTAATAGCAACACCATAGTTCTATATTTTTTTTCAGGATTTTTGTTAAAATTTGCATGACATGTTGAAAATTTTGAAAATTAAAGAAAAATAAAATTGTTGTCAATGCTAGATATTTTAATATTAATACTTTTTTTTAGTAGGCCTAGCCTAGCAAACTCAGCCAGCTTCTGTTAGTTGTTGATGTTGTTTATATTTAGTTTATTATATGTAGTTGGGAGTTCATTATGATTTAATTTTAATTTTGTTTCTTGAATGCATGTGAAGTCCATCTTGTGGCTACCATATGGTTATTTTTGCTTGTTTAAATGATTAAAGCCCTATTGATTACAGCTTATGCTTTGACGAGACAACAGCTGTCTCATAAGTATGTTGATAAAGCGATACATGGTTGGCGCTAATTTAAATTTACCTTTGTATCCAGCACCCTAAAATAGTTTCCAAACCACCTCAACACACTTGTTCTTTTATTTATTTATTTATTTTATTTATTTATTTTTTTTGGAAATTAGAATACTAATTGTGAAAAATGTATAATACAAGATACAAGATATATTTATTTGTCAATGTACAAAACATGGTTCACATGAAATTTGGTTTCCAGATGCTTAAACAGATACTGTACATTGATACAATTTAGATCTTAAAATATAACACATAAATCAAGACAAATTGCAAAATAATGATAAAACTTAAACTACTCTACCCAAGTCCAGTGTTAGTCTATTAACCAAAACTTGGCTCAATTTGATTCATCTTTGGGTATTGATTTTATTTTCTCTGCCTGTGAATTATGAATTAATTGTCGTCACAATGTCAGTGGTATTTTGGTGAAAAATCTGAGATTTCAGTCAAAAAAAAAATTAGAAGATCTGAATACAAGTTAGAAACAGTGTTTTAATTTCAAGTGTGATTTTTGTTTATTTCAGAAAGTTGCAGATGAAAAATCACCTGTTGGCCCCTGGCTCTTAGGACTATTCATATTTGTTGTCTGTGGCTCTGGTTAGTATCATTTGATTATTTATTAATTTATATATTTATTTATCATCATAATTATTAATCACCATCACCATTGTAATAATCATCCTTATAATTATCATCACAAACAGGTTAGGCTAGGGGTCAATAAAAGTGAAAATTAATTGATTACATTTTCACTGTAATTGACAATCGCAAACATAATCAAAATATCATCATCATAATATCTTTCAACTTTGCTGGTGTCTGATGCCCGAGACAAACAACAATTTGTATATAGCACCGTCTATGTAAAAATCACGAAAAAGAGCGCCCTCTCTGTTATTTTTTTAATTACAGTTGTCAGTCTTTAAAGCTTCATTAAAATAAATTTTTGTGGCCTGTATTCACATTTTATGACGAATTCACATAATTTTTATGAATTTTAGGGTATAATCGACCTATACATTTTAACTTTTATAACATTTCATAATGAGATAATACAATGTAGGCATGAAACATAAAAAGTGGATGCTCATGCGCGAGACTCGCTCATTATGCGTGAGAGTTGGCAGGTGTATCATCATCAGTTCATCATACTGTACAGCCCTAGCCTGCTAATTGTCTCATGGCATTTGTTATTTATTTCCTTCATTTCTAGACTAGTATACCTTGCATTATCTAATAAATTTATTACTCATTAGTTTTTACTTTAATAATTGTTAATCTGTTTCAGTGATAGATTGGATTATTGTAATTGACTCTAAATCTTTAAGCTTAAAAAGTATAAATATAATGAGAAAATTAATTTCCTTTGGAATGAAATAATGTATTGATTTGTAACGTTTTAGAAGTGTACTGTTACACATTATCCCTTAATAATGCTACTGACTGTAACTAGATATGACACTCTATATTTATTGTTTGTCATCTTGTCTTGGAAAAAATGTAAATACTGTAAAGTTAGTATTGAATTTAAATTGTGCTTTAATAATTTTCATGTTATGATTTGTTTCATGAGATTGGATTTTTTTTGTAATCACCTCAATTCTACCTTTATTTTATGATGTGTTTGTAACTTCAGCATTCCTAAATTAAAGCCAAATTAATATTGTTTTTCATATTTTGCCATCCACATAGTGTATATTGAATTTGTATTTTTAACATCATTTGAATTAAATTTTTTATACATTTTCTCTTGCAGCAATTTTCCAAATTATTCAATCAATTCGAATGCAGTAACAAGAATTTACTCAAAGAAGAAATAGTAAGAACTTACCTCTACAAAGTGAAACATAGCCACTATGAGCAGGACATTGTGTTCCAGCTCAGACAGTATTCCTACACGGGAAGTTCCATGGATGTATTCTCCACTTTGACTACCATTTATGGATATATACCATGCTTTTATGAGAACAAGGTTTACAAGAAGTTTGAATCGCGGCAAAGATTTTGAACGTTTCCGTCTGCTAAAGTCACTGCCGGATTGAACAGAACTATTTGAAATTATCTAATTTTTTTTCTGTATCGCGTAGCATAGCGTCAGTCTCTCACCTCGCCTCTCAAATAAAATTTAATAATGTAAATTGTTGGTTTTTTTTTTTTTTATAAGAAGGCAAGTAGGTGAAATCCAAATATGTAAAGAATATGTGTGTGTTAAGCACCTAATAGAAGATTTTAATCGTTTTACTTTTTTTGTGTTCATTTAATTGTTTACTGTAATGAATTGAAAGATACAGAAAAAAATCAATTTGAATTTTCCCTGTTTTCTTTGTTTTTTTTTTTAAATTTAAGGGCCAAAAGTGAGTTTTCTACACTTAATTATAGCCATCTTGCCCACTTCAGTTATTTGGGTGTGTAAGAAATAAAGTATTTTCCAATAAGAAATAAATGTATGTAAAATTGTATTGTATTAAATGCTTTAATGGTGTCATTTATTGTTGGTGCGACTTGTCTTCACAATGACAATGTGTGATTAGGACAGATTAGGGCATACCGGCGTTGGGCAAACTCATTGCACACGTGAAAACGATGAGTTCTGGTCATCTGAATCTCGGTCGAAGTTTGGACCAAAATCTATATTGTGTAGAGAATGCAGGACAGTAAGAGATGAGTACATCTACAAGAATCTGAATTTCAGAATGAAGGTAGACAGCTGGTTGAATCAAACAAAAAAATTGAAATGACTTCGTATATTTAAAGTACTGTACAATAAAGTCTGCATTGTAATTTCCCATTAAATATTTTATATTATTCGAGCAACGTAAATTTATAAGATTAATATACCATAAAACCTTGAATAGAGGCCCAGTGGGCTTAATCTGGAGAAGATGCCCATCTTGAATTGAAGACTTGCCCTCTGTAGTTTGCAAAAGTAGCCATAAAAGTAGAATTTCAAACAAACAAAATAAATTAAAAACACGCTTGGTTTATACAGTAGTTTAGGTGATTTAATGCCGGTTAAATGCACCATGATCAGACTGATGTTGTAATTTATTGTTTTATAGTAGTAATTCCAAAAATTTACTTTGCAAAAGTAGCCTCTGAAAAGAAGCCCATCAAAAGTTCGCAAAAGTGAAAAAAAAGAAGCCCAGGGCTTCTATTTGAGGTTTTATGGTATTTTTCCAGAGTGTTCACTGCCAACAATAATATAATAATACCATCTGTCTGGTATCAACGCACATATTCCTGTCATAAATTCACACCTAGATCCTTTTGATAAGCATAGTTACCAACCGTCTCGCATCGTGCCACAAAAGTGATTTTGGTTGAAACACGCATTTTGCAGAAACACATGCGTGATCATAAATTTGTCAAGCATTTAGCACAGGGAAAAATTTATTTAAAATTAGAAGAAATTAGTACGTTGTACTGGTATTGGGTATTTATATTGCACCTTTCCCTTGCGGTTATGAAGCGCAAGCCAAGCCTCAATAATTCAGGAAAACCATGGTAGGCATAAAATCAGTCATTATAAAAACGGTCATCCAGTAACTTAAGTCATTAGACAATATTTACGTGAAATGTTTGTGTACATAGTGGTTCGGGTACTCAAATTAAACATAATGTAAGCCCTACAGTACATTGAAACTCGAATTGTATGTGGTTTTATTAAAAACATTTTTGTACCCGGTATTGTCAACAAACGCTCCTTGCAGATCCTCAGGGCTCCGCCTCTGGACTCGGGGACCTGCCCCCTCCACCAACAAACTGGTCTAGTCACGTATTTCAAATCTCTAAGGTTGGTAACTATGAGTACTAGTCAACTTTTTGCAGATGGAAACACCCAAGAATGCACAATTTTAGAACTGATATTTTAAAGCAAGCTTAGTTCTCACTGATAATACCTACGCACATGATTGTTGCATACAGTAATATGAATAGGCGCGCTGGAGGACACGGCAAATTGGTGCTCGTTAAGTGAAGAGTGTCTACATTTTCAAGAGCCGTAAAAAAGTGACTAAAAAAGGGGGATTTGAAATTTGAGTTCCTATATAATAGGGACTCTATTTGAAATTATTTATAGGAACTCTATTTGAAATTACTGAAGTGCGCCCTCTATAATTATCATTTTTCCCTGTCTGCAAAGAACTTGCACAACATATACGTTTGGGGCATTGCTATTTATGTTCTGTAGGTACAGAAATAATCATGTGCAACTATTGTGTATACAGAATTAATTCTGTGTTGCAATGTTCCAAAAAAGCCGAGGGGGACAATGTATGTGCGTCCACCTAAATATTGGTGGTGGCAAGAGAAGCAACCATATCGCCTTCATTGACCGGCCTATTAATGTGTACTGTTTGTGTTAACAAAATAATAATAACAAAAACAATAATAATAATAGTAACAATAATAACAAATTCATGTGCCGTTTTATTGTAAGTTATCCGACTACCGTATATATTACTTTTCACATTGAATTAAGCCCATGATACACCAGATTTTCTTCACAATAAATTAATTACGTTCACACATTTATTGGAACGTAAGTCAGCAGAACAGTGTCAAGTGTCAAAACAGTGTTTTAACACTATTTTTTTTAATGTCAGTGCATATTAATTTCATGTATTGAAATTAAATAAAAAAGAATACAAATGCTTCTCCTCCCGTTTGAAAAATTCTGGATCCACCCCTGTTCAATTTTTTTTAAATTTATTTATTTATTCATTCTGAAGTAATTAAAAGTAAAAACATTCAAGGATAAAAACACAGAAAAGTACAAAAAGCGACTTATTTCCACTGTGGTCTCTAAATGAGAATACAAAAATTACAGAATAATAATAGAACAATAAGGAAGCAATACAATAAATATACATTTTCAAAACATCAGTCAGATTCAACCAAGTTGACATCATAGACTTTAAACTATATATTATTTTGAAGTTCAGAAAAATAGTGGTTCTTAATGATTTTTTTGAATGTATATAAGGATTGAGCATTTTGAACATTTTAAGGTAATTGGGACTAATTAAAAATGGTTTACGTTCTACTATGACAAATGCTCGTTTGGATATCCTCATGATGCTTGGAATACATCTTGATCGGAGAAGCAACCTCGTGGTTTACAGATTTCAGGAAAAATGTCCAAAATTTATAACTTCACTTTGAATTAAAAGCTTGTACTGTGTGACGTTCCGGGTGACATTGTGTTTTCTTAATTTATCGTAGTAAAGTATAATGTCACAAATTGGTGGCCTTACAATACAGTAAGATATTATTCTTATTCGTAGTTTTGTTGTTAAAATTCACAATCACATGGATTATGAAAAATCTGGATTTCGCCATGATGGGAGAATAGTATTGTAATGTAATACGGTGTTTTTTTAAAAAAATAATATAAAATGTAAAACGGATTTGAAAATAAGTTAGTTGGTTACATTGCATACTCTTTGTTTCTCGTTGTTTTAT
>NW_022721381.1:152376-156505 GCF_011630105.1 Anneissia japonica | reverse complement strand
CTTTGAATATGATTCAGCTCCAATGCTGTCTCTTATACACAACATCAGAGTCAGATTCAACCAAATTGACATCATAGACTTTAAACTATATATTATTTTGAAGTTCAGAAAAATAGTGGTTCTTAATGATTTTTTGGAATGTATATAAGGATTGAGAATTTTGAACATTTTAAGGTAATTGGGACTAATTAAAAATGGTTTACGTTCTACTATGACAAATGCTCGTTTGGATATCCTCATGATGCTTAGAATACATCTTGATCGGAGAAGCAACCTCGTGGTTTACAGATTTCAGGAAAAATTTCCAAAATTTATAACTTCACTTTGAATTAAAAGCTTGTACTGTGTGACGTTCCCGGTGACATTGTGTTTTCTTAATTTATCGTAGTAAAGTATAATGTCACAAATTGGTGGCTTTACAATACAGTAAGACATTATTCTTATTCGTAGTTTTGTTGTTAAAATTCACATGGATTATGAAAAATCTGGATTTCGCCATGATGGGTGGATAGTATTGTGAAGTAATACAGTGTTTTTTTTTTTGTTTTTTTCTTTTTTGTTTTTTTTAATATAAAATGTAAAACGGATTTGAAAATAAGTTAGTTGGTTACATTGCATACCGTACTCTTTGTTTCTCCGTTGTTTTATTCAAAAAATGTTGGTTTTGGAAGTTACTTTCGACATTAAATAACATACATGAAGTCATATTACGGTAGCTTGAAGAATATCAAATAACTAATAAAATTCACCAGAATTCGTCAAATATCCGTAGCCTCCAGGGACCCCCCCCCCCCCCCCCCACTTTTATCCCCCCGCCCCAGTCGGACAGATCCTGGCGCCATCACTACTAAATATTTACGTGCATTATTTGATCAGGGAGATACCTCCCTCCTTAGCTAATGTGCCTAAATAATGAATACAAATTATGATATCACACACATAAGTAGTGTGTCTCAGAGAGATACTGTACCGCTATAAACTTGACGCCAGGTAGCAGAATTGTGTAATATAGGATCTGTGTGTAAATGAACAAATAAAAATTCAAGGACATACAATATCGTGTATTGATATCGTATTACTATGAAATTGTTATACTGATGAATGCAAAGGAGGCCTCGGAACACAAGGTCCATAAAAGGAACTCTGCTCAGAGCAGAGCACTTCATTTCACATTAGAAGTAATAAGTGCAAATAAATTTCTACCGAAGACTCCTGGCCTGCTAAGTGCAGCCTTGTGGTCAGTGGTGGCGCCAGCGGGGGAAAGGAGAATTTTCCCCGTCGGACAGGTTTCTGTACCCCCTGTCGTCCGACGCCACGACGAGGTCGTCGGGTCAAAAATATAAAAAATAATAATTTACCTATCGTTATTAACGTTATTTTGATTCCAATTCCCTAATAATATTATTGTGGTCTAAAGGCACAATTTGACCATAAGCCAACTCTCCCCCATGAATCCTAACAGAGATAATTAATTCTGAGACCCTGACTGAGGCTCTAATCGGCCCCTTGATTCGGACTCCTCCGTCGGACATGTCGGACCCGTCGGCAAATTCCTGGAGCCACGATGCTGATGGCGCCAAATGTGAGGAGAAGGCAAATCTGCGTGTATGATGACTATTGTGATATGTGAAGCATTTGCAATAATACGAAATCATTATTTAATTTGTCCTAAGCCGTAATAATATATTATTCATGTCAACTTTGGCCTATATTTTAGGTTGGCCTATGCATATCATTATGATCCTACCATGTAATTATGTTCATTTCTGGTGGCATATCATATCACAATTGTATCATATCGTACCGTATAATAAATCATAATCCTATATCATATTATATCATCGTCATATTATCATATATCATATCGTATATAATCGTATCATCTTAATTATATGTTTATTCTCATCACCTTGTATCGTACCATATTATTTTAAAATAAAATTCAAAATTTGACTGAAGCCCTAATGATATGCTATTCATATCAATTAAGTCCTATATTATTATTATTATTATTATTATTATTATTATTATTATTATTATTATTATTATTATATTATTATCATCATCATCATCATCATATTTTAGGTTCATATTATTTTTTGTTTTAATGGCTTATATACAATATCATATTATATACTATATCATTATCATATAGTCCTATTCACAATTGTGTCATATCATATCATAAATCACAATTACATCATCATGTCATATATCCTCATTATAATGGTTTATGTATATGCTATAACACCTTATTCATGGCCTGTATGCTGTCAAAAATTACTATCCGCTAAAACACATACATTACAATTGAATAACCAGGACGTACGCAACTGCAATATGTTATTTTCTGTTGTACTGAATAAATAATAATTGGAATTCAGATCAATTCAGTATGTGAAGAGACGGAGGGAGATTCTTTTTAGCCTGAGGTTGCAGAGGGTGTAGTCCTTGGTAGAATTTCAGAAGAATAGATATTAAACTGATTAAAATGATTGATAAATATATATAATTATCTTATATTGTATAATAATAATATGTCATTATCATACAGTACCATCAGAGAATTCTCCCGAAGCGTGACCTTTATCATTACTTTTGCTATCCATACTGTTCGCCCTCTGTTAGCAACTATGGGTTCCTCTATATCAAGCACATTTCAATGAGTTCGCCCTCTAGTGTGTTCAGCAACGAATGTAAATATTTTTGAGTAAATGACGATTTCTCGCACAATTTTTTTTTTTCTTTTTTTTTTTTAAATCAGCCGTCCTTCATGAAACAGTATTTCCTATATATGGATAGCGTGCACTTCATTCCTTCCTGAATGGGGCATCAAGGAGGGGATTACAGTTAATATACTTAAAATCTTATTGGGTGGCAATTCTTAATTTATCAGAGACAGTCGGAATAGATGAGGTTGTAGGCTACTATTTTGTCTTCATTTAAAAGTCAAATAAAATTTCCAAACATCGATATAGAAATAATATTCACTCCAGGACTTGAAGAAGAGTGGGTTGCAGCTGAACTCCTCTTCGAGTGAACACGGGAGTGAACACTCTTTTGATAAACCAAACCACTAATTTCCTTGAAAAAAAAAAAAAAAAAAGATCGAGAAAAAAAAAAAAAAAAAAAAAAAAAAAAAAAAAAAAAAAAAAAAAAAAGATCGATGAACCTCTCTCACTTTGAATATGATTCAGCTCCAATGTTGGCTCTTATTTGAGTAGGGGGAGAAACATAATGAGACCATAACGATTCGATTCGCCTACCCTCCTGTTTACACTTTTGGAGTCGTCAGAAGGTGGGTTTTTTACCTATTAGAAACACCAGAACCAATAAAACCATGCAGAAAATAATTAGTGATTGAATAATGATGCCTAACAAAATAATGAATGAATTGCCTGTTTACAAGATTCAAGAATAATAATAATAATAATAATAATAATAATAATAATAATAATAATAATAATAATAATAATAATAATAATAATAATAAGAATATAATAATAATAATAATAGTAGTAGTAGTAGTAGTACAAATTGATTGGTCTTTTTTCCGTGTTTTATATTTGCGCGAATAAGCGCCCCGTTTAAATAAGCGCACCTTTTATTTGAATAATATCATACCGGTAATATTTTCTTTTAGCAAATCAATAATCCAATCAGTCCTGGGACTGTGGTTGTTGGCATAATTGTGCTGCTGAGTGGAAACACATCCTTCTTAGGTTAATATCAAAATGAGGATATTTCTCTTGGACAGATGAGAGCTCCGATCCCAGCTGTATATTTCCAACATTACTCTTTTTAACATATTTGTCTATGCCTAGTCCTACTCCTCTTTTTCTTTTCCGACAATTTGTACCTTTAGCACATTCTCATCTGAGTTTTCAAATACAAAAAACAATGATCCTGCCATCCTGCTAATCTCAATCGGCCGATGACCAACAAGCTAACCACTACCCACCACCACTAATTGCATCTGCTATTTTGCTGTTATGTAAATATTCACGCATTCTCGTCATAAGCCATGTTCTCTGGACGATTATCTTTTCCGCCTAAACACCATTTGTAATGTCCTTATATAATCTTTTTTCATTCAAAAAGTGCCTCTTGAATTTAATAATTTCCCATA
>NW_022721381.1:126126-152318 GCF_011630105.1 Anneissia japonica | reverse complement strand
ATATGTATATCAAATTTGTACAACATTATCTTTGTCAGATTTCCTCCTAAGAAATCTATTAAAATGGTCCTCTAATCCTCTAGAATGTGTGTTTGATGCCTACTAAAAAACTGATACAATATTCAACAATATTCGTACAATATTCGTAGCTTCCTGGATACTTCACCCCCTGGATCCCCGCCAGGATCCCTGGGCGGCCCTCAGCCGAAATGGCCGCTTCGCTTGTTCCCCCGAAGGGCTATCAACACTTCCGTCGCGCCTTCCCCAAAAAAATGTTCGTACCCCTCCAATTCCCCCTCCCTCTATTTAAATGTCCGAAGCATGCAAAAAAAATCATGCTCAAGTGGTTTAAAATCACCTCATTATAATAATTATCACCATATTTTGCGATCTAGCGCCCCCTCACATAATCATCAATCTCCACAACCTTCGCCCCACCCCCATTTCAAAACTTCTAGATACACTCGTAACTGAGGCGACTAAAGTAAAGTAAAGAAAGCTGCTCTTATCTATGTTATTGGGCTATATATTTTAACATTATATTATAGTCTATAATGATAATTAAAAAAAAAAAACTAATGGTGCGGTCTCGAAATCAATTATTACGCTAACTAGTCATAACGCCACCATGACGTCACAATTCCAATGAGTAAATGTGTAAATGTTATTGGGTTGATTGAAGAATGTGTCATTGATTTCACGCGACTTTCGCCATCAGATTTCCCAGCGGTACCGTTACTAGGGACGTATGACGTCATACATGTAATCATATCTGGCGGCGCTTTGGATACAGTACGATTTTGTAACAGGCCTCCAAAACACACGCGCGGTTTTGTCACAATCGTGTCAAGTGCGAGAAAAGATAACGATCTTCAAAACAACCTATTATTAGATTACACCATCCGCAATTACACTATTTTTTAGTACTTGATACGATTTCATAAAAACATAGATATTCCAATGCCAAAAGCTCAAGACTCGAAAACGTGCTGCTACCTTTATATTGCAAATTGTAAAATACCATCACTTACACACAACGAACCTATGGGGGATCCGAATCAAGGGAGCTACTAGTCTCGGTCAGGGCCCCGGAATAAAAATCACCTGTAGGGTTCACGCCGGGGATAGTTTCTATGGTTTAGTATGGCCCAAATTTAGACAACAGTAATAGGGATTGACGATCAAAGTAACGTAATTTGTGGATAGGCAAATTATTATTATTTTTGGTCCAGCGACGACCCGAGCGACGACCTCGTCGCGTGGCGTTAGACGACGGGGTTCAGGTATGACCGACGGGGGTAGGGAGGAGGAATTCCCCTGTTCCCCTGGTGCCACCACTGGTGTGATGACGTCAACATAGCAGTGGCGTATCTAGAGGTGCGCGAGGGCGCACGTTGTCGCCCCCAAAAATTACTGTCAGGTAGTTTAAAATCACCTTATTTTGCGAATTAGTGCCCATCAACTGATCATCGAGCCTCCCCCTCCACCACTTCACCTTCGCTTTCCCCCCCACCCCGACCCTATCAGCACCCAAATTTCAAGACTTCTAGATACGTCACTGGTGCATAGTATGCATTGATTGTTGTGCAGTAAATTTTTCAGTTGCTATATTCTATCATTGTTCTTAATCTTAAAATTGTATTTTGATGGTTATTATTCATGGTCGGCGGTACCGGCAGGAAATATGTAATGTCTATGCAGATTTTTGTCTGATCGGAAAGAAATGCAAGAAAAGAAAGTGTTCCCCCTCCCCATTTTGGAAAAATGTTATTAATATCATTATTATAATATCGAATTTCGTTCATGTTAATCCAAAACAATAAGAGTTATACCAAACTTAGAAGTAAAATGAAGTTATTTAATCAATGTAATTATTATTCTAAGTACTGTAGGTATTTTCTATCTGTACAATAATAATGGCGTTTGTAAATGTTAGATTAAATGAATGTATGTTATCGTATTATTTATTGTTCAGTACTATGTTACTAAATTATATTAACACTTTTTCACTTTTTATAATTTGACTGTTTTTATGATCAGTTTAGTATTGCCCATTTATTATAAAGAATTTCTGTTTATCCAGGCAAAACAGTTACTTTGTATGTTGTACCTTCAGTGATGAAAGAGTTTTCATTTCGGGTGAACGTCTGTTAATCGAATCAATGACACAATTTTTAATATATAATTTTTAATGATTTTGTATTATAAATATCGCCTAAAAAAGTAGCTTGTCGTCAGAGGGCGGGCTATAATATGGATCCCGTGCAGTACATTTTGAATTCCTAAATTTTACGTTAAGGTATTTTGTGTTCTTCAGAGTTCAGAAATTTATTTAGGTACAGATGTGGTATCTGTTGTTAGAACCATAAAATCAGTTTATTCAATTAGCTGTAAGTAAAGAAAACATCATCCTATCGTCTTGGAGAAATACATTGATTTTTAGCTGCATAGATTGTCAGGGAAAACCTATTTCCACAGCACTCGATTAATTCTACTGGGAGTCGGACCCCCAGCTTGTTGCTGAACCCCTCGGGTGCCAGCCTTGCATCAAGCCGGTGGCTAGGGCAGCAACCAGGTCCAGTATTCTCTGAATAAATGATTGGCTTCTCTCACCAACAGGGTACCTGTTCCCTCGGAGCCCACTGCCACTGCCTTAAGGCGGTGGTCTGGGGCTTCTGGTTTCTGGAGGGCTTCTGGCTTTCACCATTGAAAGGTCTTTGTGAATTAAATTTAAAATCATAACCTGAAGTAATATATCAGGTCTTTGTTGTTGGCAGTGCAATGGAAGTTGGAGGGTTTAAATAAAATTTTGTGTTGTCCTTGGCTACAGCAATCTCTGCAACAGGCTCCTACTCACAATGTGTAGGAGGTCTGACTATATCCAGAATTGAGACTCTCCATAGAGTTGGGCTTAATATAGCAGGAATAGAATTTTCCACAGGGAATGAAGTTCCAATAGATTGCACATTGTGGATAGTCACGAAATATAGATCAAATAAACGTAAACAACCACACTATGATGAGCACTGCCTGGCAATGGGCGAATAATCTACAACTCTCCTCGCACTTTTTAGAACATGCATTACATATTGAAATTAATGTCCACAAGATGAGGTTTTTGTTTATTGGAGTTTTTAATCAATCTTAACAATAACAAGTACATTGAACAGCCAACTAGATAGCTTAGCTTGGTCCATGATGGAATGACAATCACAGCTGATTAATATCAATAATAAAAATAATAGTAATAATAAATAAATCATTACATTAGAGAAAAAGAATGCAATTGGAGAAATTCATTAAAAAAAAATATCCTTAGAATTTTCTCCCAGGTACCAACATCATTTCCTCCCAGGTACAAATATAATTTTTCCCAGGTACCAACAATATTTTCCCCAGGTAGCAATATATTTTCCCAGGTACCAACATTATTGTATTACAGGTACCAACATCATTTACTCTCAGGTACCTTACACTTTTGCAAGTAGAAACCTTTTAATTTCTGAATATGACCAAAACTGATTATCATATAGTGAAAATCAGTGATGTACCCCTTGCACAGAAAAGTGGACTAGTAGACCCCCTCTATCAGGTCTTTCAAATTAATTTTAACAAAACTGGTTAGGGAAAAGTAAATGGGAATTTGGTCATGCTTGCTAATTTATTACGCACACAGTGAGCAAGTTTTAATTAACATAAAAATATTGAATCATGTGTGCGATTAGTAGGTATTTTGAGCAAAGACGCATTTTCAATTAAACATGTGCTGCACTGTGCAGGTATTACTGTGCAATACAACATTTTGTGACATAAGTGCATATGCACTGCATATCCTTTATACTGTTATACCAAATGTTACATTATTATTCACCCACTATTACTGAAATTATCCAGAACCAACAGCTAAGCATATTTTGCAATAAATTGCCTCAAAAATATAATACGAACCCTGTAACTGATTGCAAAAAAATTCTATTAGAAAAGCCGTAACATTATTATGATATACACTTCTATGAATTTCAGAAGAATTAAACAGTCTCAACCTGGTAAAATATAGGCTGCGGTCTAAACAGGGTTATTAAACCGGTGAACATTCATCATGGCTCATTAGTTAATTTCAATCCAATAATGGAAGGGATAAAGAAATTATATAAAATTCATTTGTTTATGATCAGAACAAAACGGTATATATTTAAGAGAGGTCAGGTAACAGTAGTACACCTACGTTGGCATGTGACATGTAATCAGGGACGGAATCACTCATCTGTGTCCATCCTGTGATCTCTGCGCAATGTAAGCTCAAGTCAGTCCATGTTATACATTTTAGACAAGAACTTAACGTTCTCGCATGCATAGACGACTCTACGTGTTGCCATTACATTTGAAATCTTGCTGCCAAATCGTGATCGAAAGCTCTCTGATATGATCAACCTCTGTTTAGCTTATCAATTTTTCTTTGACAAAAAACTGTTGTTATGCCCATAGTTATGATGTCATGATGTGATGTCATCATGACCATATTTAGGCATGTCACTTGGATAGTCTTGAGAGGACTTACAGTGCAAACCAAAATGGTCAGTAAACATAATAAACTGACAGCTAAACATTACAAGCTACAGAAAACCAGCTTCCAATTAATAGCAGGCCATATAAGTGTACATGATTAGTCAAAGAACTGGGTCAATTAAGAATAAATGGAGCATTATAGTCATATTTTATCATAATAATTACTCTTCGTATATATTTTGGCCTACAACACAATTGCATTCTAAAAATAGATTTCCGATGTCTTTATAAGCAGTGGACACGGAAGCTTATTCGCTGGTGATAATTGTGATTAAGTATATTTTAATAAGACCTGTATATAGTCATCATCTGAGAAAAGTATTTATATCAATTTGTAGAGGTAGTCGGATATTCTAAGCTTCTAATGAATGCTTGTCTACCGTATTTAAATGTGGAACAACCTTTAAAATCCTCTAATAAAAGATAAGTACAAATTGAGGAGACCTCAAATAATAATGATGATACCAATAATTAATAATTTAAAAAAATACCCAATTTGATTAGATACACCAATATACAATTTATTATCTCAATAGATATCATTGCAACATTTGTTTCCTTGCCAATTTTTTAAATATTTATATTCTTGAAATAACTAAAGTAGACTTTTTTTTGGCATATGTAAGGCTTAATTTAAGGAGCAGCCTAATATTTCTCACTATATTCTGCCGATGCCAAGTTTTTACCTTGAAACAAAATTCTTTCATTGTTCATTACATCAATATTTCAAATGTGTTATTGATTTATTTTTTAAATTCTTATTTATAGCCAAATAAAAAAAAACAAAAAAACTTGTTTTTTATCATCCTTCATAAAAAAAAAACTATGGAGGACATGAAACATGTTTTGTTAAAAAAATTAAATTTGGCTTAAAAATCTGCTTGTGTCTCAATGTTTTGTACTATACACATATAAATCCCAAAATTTGCATTCAGTCAAATACTCAAACAGAAATTCGCTTCAGTAGTATCATACCGCCTTATACAAACCTACAGGTCAGTTTTAAACATTAGCTTTCAAAGAAAAATACAGAGGGGGTAAGAATGCTGCATGTACTTACTAAGAAATATGAATGATTAAAAATAAGATTAACTGTTTAGATTAATTAACTCCATTTTCCAAATTAACATAGCTTGAGATTATAAGTGATGTTGTGATTATTATTGGATACTGTGGTACTTAATTCTCTAACAAGAAATTCTTAACTACGGTACTTATATACTGTATACTACTTAAACGTCCAGTAACAACTACCTATAGGTTTTCTTAATGAAACATTTAATGGCCTAAGTAAATAAAATATTTCTGGCTTTCATTATGAATAACCACTTTTGTGACCACCCACCACAAAAAGAGCCGTCCCACCAGCAAGATACACCACCAGCGAGGTGGACAACCAGCGAGATGCACCACCTACGAGGTGGACAACCAGCGAGATGCACCACTAGCGAAATGCACCACCAGCTAGGTGCACCACCTGCGAGGTACACAACCAGCGAGGTACATAACCAGCGAGGCACACCACCAGCGAGGTACACTACCAGCGAGATGCACCACCGGTGCATTCTGTGGTGGATGGTCACATATAACCATGCAACTTGCAAGTGCTAATCATGAAGATTTTAATGTGATAACTTTGTGCTGATATATGCGGTTCTAAGTACTGCACGCACATAGCACATTAAAAGATTATTTGTAAATCACAATATCATATTTATCCATGTTAGTAATGGAGGTAATATTAGTTTTTAAATAAGATTGCAAATGCATTGTCATTAACTCAACAATTTAATATTTCACAATACATTTTATTGGAGGGAATCTGTTATATTATATTTTAAGCAGTACTGCAATAGATAATTTTGTGCAATATTATTCCATTTCTTATCTAAGGGATTTTCACAATAGTCTGGATTAGTCTGGATAAAATAAATATTCCAAATGCACTAAGATCAGAGGTGCTAACAATGGGATATTATCGGAAATTGAATACAGGTAATACCTATACCGACAAACTTTTCAAATTCCATTAAGGGTGTATATAGTGTAGATTGTTGGAGAAAAAAAACATTGACTATTCTGTCTTGAACATGAGGGATACCTAAATCTCTTATGCGAAGTGCACATGGTTATTCCATTTTCTAAATCAAGAGTGTTCTAAATTAACACTAGGATTGTGGGATTGAGAAAAATCTTTGAAATTGTTTTAATTTTAAGCATAGAAGGTAATTTGGTTAATGTTATTAACATTTATTTGATCACGATTAAAAACTTATCAGCTCATTTTAATATATAAAAATAACGATTGCATTAGAAAGGCAAAATATATAAAGATTTTGAGAAAAAAAAAAAAAAAAACCAAAATTAAAAAAAATTCCACGTTCTTAACCTTTGGGTTAAATGGCAGTTTGGTTCGTTGTGACTCTCTAACCTCATTATTCAGCAAAACCTTGAAATAAATTTATACAACTCTACAATATCTTATTTTATAATTATTCTACTTAGGGCAAATTATCTTCCATCTAATTACGTGATATTCTTTCCCATAAAAAGTGCAAAATGGTAATATAAACCGATGTATTTTTAATATTTACTGCATTTCTGTAAATTTTTTGTTAATAACTGCCACAGTCCGCCGCATATTTTCTCCCTGTAATTTAAATAGAAACGTTTGAAATGCATAAAGCTAAATGCAAAAAGTCCTAAGCAGTAGCAGATCATCATAGAAGACAAAAATTCTTGTCAGATAACAAGGAAAAGCTGGCATTATTCTTTGCATCTGAAGGAGCATAGATGCATATAGAAGCAATGTTTATAAATCTATGTCAGTTAGTCTCCTACGGTTGTTACCTTCCCACAAGAAAAGCATTTAATTGAAAATATATCGCCTCACAGATGCTTATTAAGGGCATCATTCCCCATCCCTTTATCGTATTGTTCGGGGTAATGTCTATGGGTTTAGCAAAAAGAGAGCACCATTGCCTGTAGATTGATATATTCTTTTCAAAGTTCATGGTTTGTGGGCTTGCTGAGTCTGTTGTTGCGTTACTTGTTGGTAATGCATCTGGTCTTGTCGCTGTTGGAGCTGATTGGATGACGATGCATCCTGCCTAAGATTACTTGTTCCCTGCGCAACTTGGAAACCGGCTGAATCTTGCCTCGGAACTGACTGGTACTGGTTGTACGTAGGTTGATCGGGCGTGATCTGCGGTAATTGGTTCTGCTGTTGCGGTATTTGCGGATTCATTGGATATGGCGTTTGCATCTGCTTTGATAGTTGCTGGGTTTGCTGGGTCACCAATGACGTGTGCATTGCACCTTGTTGTAGGCCCATCTGTGATTGATGGATTGTTGTTGACTGCTGTACAATCTGTTTTGATGCTTGGTTTGAGACCTCTGTGTACTGTTGCTGCTGTTCTGATCTCGCTGGACTATGATGTTTCACTTGTGTTGATGTCGCATGCGTGTGTTGGTGGACCTGTGTCTGTTGTGTTTGCCTTAGTGCATTATTTTCTCTCTTTAATTTGTTATTTTCTTCAGTGAGTAGTTTGATTTTCTCTTTCAATTCTAACATTTCTTCACGGACAGCATACAATAAATGACTTTTCACCAAGTCCTGTGAAAGACAAAAACAGGAAAAGGCTTAAAACAACATGGAGGAATATGAGAAAACACAAACTAACAAATACAACAAAAGAGAACAAAACAGTAATCCAGTGACATCATCTCATTGAACATGGTCTATCCTTCACATTCAAAGTGAGTTTACAAATTGTATACAGATTGTGTTGTAGACAACATAATGATAACATAAGCAGGCAAGGGCAACATTATTCAATAGAAATGTACCATACATATCTTTAAGAAAACATAGGTCTGCTAAAAGTAATGTCTTATGCAATGAATGAGTGTAAGAACATCTATAAGATAGACTGAAACAGAAATTAAAAGACCTTCCCCCAAACCAACCGTCTCCCAAAAGCCAAGGCAAAAAACTCCAAAGAGAATGTTGGAGAAAACAAAAGGTAGATGTGGAAGACCCCCCTCCCCCACCTCCCAAAAAAAAAAGACAGATGTGGAAGATTATACACATGGAAGACCCCCTCCCCACCTCCCAAAAAAAAAAGACATTACACTATTATGATGATGCAACATATCAGAAAATTCAATTAATAATTAATAATTGAGAGAAGATGACCAAAACCACTTGCTTCAAGGATCTATTTATACATGTTCCAATTGTCTGCTTAGTGTCTCCATTAGTTAAGAGTCCTTTTCTTTTCCAGGTTATATTATGCTTAAGATCCGCATTGTTTACAAGGAAAAAACTGAGATATATGCAAACAGTTCCAAAAACTCTGGGATACCATTTTCAATTCATTTTTTTAAAATTAATTTAATTAAGATATTAACATTATATTAATATAATATATTTGCCTTTATTACACTGTATATATTTTTAATATGATTGAAGGTTTCCTACTATATATTCTATTTGGCTGATTTTAGAATGTAATTAAAATAAACTGAGATACAGTATATGCAAACATTCACAATTCCACTATTTTCGTAAATACCTTGTGATATCAATTCATTTTTAAAAATTAATTTAAATAAAATATTAACATTATATTAATTATAATATATTTGACATTACTACACTGTATATATTTTTAATATAATTGAATGTTTCCTACTTTATATTCCATGAGGCTGACTTTAGAATGTATTAAATATAGCCTACTGTACCTACTACCAGTACACTTGCTAAATTATTATTTATTCAGAATATTTGCAGAGTCATAATGCAATTATATCAAGATTTTAAAAATCTTGGCAAGACTAACCAAAATAAGTCACATTTTAATTTATCTCTTCCCAAGTATAAAGTACAAGTTTTACAATCAATCTATTTCATAATAAATACTTTGAAACGAGTCTGGATTAAACCAGTTCAATGGAAGAATGTATATTTTCACTCTGTCACAAAAGAGGAATAAAAACAAGCAGCGACATTTGCGTAATTGACTTTCCTAATTGTTAAAACTCTTACCTACAAAGAAAAACAATTAGGACATGTCATTGTGTTTATAGTCAGTAGGACGTCGCCACGGAGACAATATCAGCCCCAATTATTACACATGAATTACAATATGGAACAGATATTCAAAAGCCTATGGATAATTTGATTTATCATCAATTTAAGTCGCATATTAAAGACACACAAGTCTAGACTGCGGCTAACAAGACTTCAAACTGTCCAGGACGATCTGATCAACCGTCATTTGGCTAAATGATCAGAAGAAACAAGCAACCTGCAAGATGATATCTCATCGTTATTTGCGAAATCTAATATCTGATGGTGCTAATTTTGATTAAAATTTCATGCATTTGCATGCAAAAGAGCAATTTTGATCGCTACCTATGCAGAATTATTTAGTTTTGACGTCAATATAAAATCGAATTAGGATTTACCATCAGATCTTTAAAAAAATGTACTGTAGTGGAGAAGATAAATATTTGGAAAAAAATTATTTTCTAATATAAAATTTATGCATCATTAGGCTATGTAGTATGGGCCAATGAATATTAACAACAAAAGCAATTATTATATTAGATTTATGGGAATGATGAATTCTCACCTTTAAAGTTACTGAAAAACACCCCCTAAAATAAATTTCTTATTTATTCATCAAATTAACAGCTAATATGGATATTAATATTTAACATGGCAGTAGTGTGAATGGAGATGTCAAATTAAAACAATTTGTTTTGCAATATATTTAGGCCAAGTTAAAAAAAAAAAAGTAGTTCATTTTTAAAGGCTACTCTGAAACATGTTTCCTGCTAGATTATTTTTTTATATAATTCAGAAATTTTGTAGAAATCTTCTATGCAATGATAGCCATCATGGCCAGGGTTAGTCTTAACCAATTAATTGAATTGTTTATTATATTCTTAAAACACAATGGCCTTTAAAATTCTCCAAGGGATCACTAGCAGTTTTCATTATAATTACACAACTGTGATTAGCTGTTGTGTATTCTGTTATCAAAGTATAACAGTCAGCTGTACAGTTACAATCAACCTTGACCATAAACCAATGGATTACAATTTCATCAATTAGTGATTTGCAATTTAAGCAAGGCTGCTGTTCCAGTGAAGGCCTCTTGATTCAAAACAAGCAGACAACAGTTACCTCCCTTTAAGCTGCAAAGGCCCTCAAATCCAACATAAACGATATCACCTTGCACAACAGCTTAGCTTAAAATACAAGACAGGAATAGAATTTGTTTATTCTCCTCAGGCATCAAAGGATATTTCTCAAGAAAAAAAAAAATAGACAAGAATGACTTGACAAATTTTTATCATAATTAATGCATTTTGTGTTTGTTATACATGAGAAATTGGATCAGATTGTTCATTGAACAGCAATACAAAATGATTACACACCTGATTTATTCAGCATTAGAATGCACTTAACAGTTTACTTTATTTCATCCATCCAGAAGCAATAAAATCAAATACGTTTTGCAAGAAAAAAAAAATTGCCATTATTTCTGCAAATCATCATAGAGCAACTACCAGTAAGGGAAACAGGAACTACAGTACAGCAAGGGGGCAAGGACACACACAGATCCAACAGGACACTTACCAGCTCTTTGGCACAAAACACTAGTACTGAATCCACAGGCATTTTTGATAATTGCCAACGCATCAATTTTATTAATATTTATATCACAACAGTGAAGAATAATCATCTTCATGTTAATGAGGTGCATGGAACCTCGTTGATAAAGGCAAGATGCAATAGCTTATGAGTATCTCCCGAGTTGCATCTAGACTGACGTCGAACGTTGTCAAACTATGTACTTATAAGCCTGGGGCCCTGACAAGAATTCTCCTCATTACCAGATCGGAGATGTATGTCAATTATGAAATGAAATTCCATTATCAGTCAGGGATGCATGTTGTTGAACCAGGATAGAAACTAGACTCGTGTGTTTTGGTAGTAAATTAATTATGCTCGAAGGCAACACATGGCCCCTGACCAGCTAAATTAATTACGCTAACGAATTGAATATTCGTATCACATTTAATGGGACGTACCAACATCAGCTGAGCAAGTACATGAATATTAAACAGGAACGCCAACATGTTGAGTTCATAATAATCCTAAAATTGTTAATAAAAATGTCAACATCTGAGGCTCTCTGTACTGATTTATTTTGATGCCACGCTTGCACACATTTATAAAGCATTGTGCGTGCAATTAGTATCCTTGCCCGTGACAGCTCTGCTATAAACCGTGTAATATGATATGTTTGAAATAATTGACAAACTTCTTTAAAAATTCCCGTATCAGAGAAAGCTGTTGCCATCAATCTAGTCCTGTATCAACATCACACGATGCCACAACATATACCTGCATTCTCATTGCTGTGGAGTAGTCAAATACAAACATCTGACCTTTACAGTGTATGGCACACGAGAGGTAATCTCTGCCACAATAAATATCAGGGAAATGCATTAGGGAATTTCAAGTGCTTAAAACCAAAACAGTTTTTTACACTATAGTATTACATACCTGTACTTCATTATTTATTTTGTTTACTACTAATGGTGCATGGCTTTGAAGTCGTAGAAATCATAGTCATAGAAAGTCATAGTCGTAGAAATCTGGTTCTGCGGCTAAAGTTTGTATGTTGTTTTATTTTTTAGCTGTATTTCTACTGTGGAGTTCTGACCCCCACACCAATATAAATGATTTCAAGCAATGAATAAAAGACCAATTTTATTGATATGCAAATGAGGTTATATAATCAGAACAGATATGAAATTTATTCTTCTTTTTTGACAGTCCAGAATGAGGAAGAATATTGCAAGCTACTGTAGCCCTCCCATGTTTCACCTTCGTTCACCCTGATCAGACACCCACCTCCCCCTTTTTGAGATTCCTAGATACTGTGCGCCACTGCTAATGCGTTAAATATTCATGCGTATCTTTCTTTAAAGACTTTTCATGAACAAAACTATGATATTTGCAACTGGAATCTTTGTAATGTAACAAGATATTACATGAATATCTGACAATGTATTAACTCTTGTTTCACATGAGTAGCTCACAGTTATCTCTTTCAACCATACTTCATTATTAATCTTCGAATGAAATCTAAAACCTTCAGTGTTGTTTGAGCGAAATACAATTCTTAGGAAAGGCAAACGCTGCTGCCGATGGAAATACAACTGTCCACCAACGAATCCACCTCCGCCCTGTGCTTGATGACTTGACACCAGTATCGGTGGCAGACTAAGCAAATTTTCGTTAAAACAATCCACTGTAAGCCAACGACCGTTGATGCAGCAGCATATGCTGGCTTTAGTTAGGCAATATTAAAAAAAAAATTTTTTAAATACATGCCAAGTCTTCGAATCTCCAATGGAGTACAAGGGCTTATGTAAATAGTGGCTGACTTGAGTCTGACTTTGCTGGATCTTCCAGTGTAGGATTTGATCAGGTGGAATTTATATGAACAAACGAATTGAAAGACAATTGAAAGACAAAATAATTACCCAAAGAAAACCCTAGGCCTAGCCAAAATTGAATTGTGGGCAGAAAGACGACATTTTTGTGAGTTTTGGCAAAAAAAAAAATGGTCGGGTGCTTTTTTGTAAGTAGGGAGGGGACGATCAACATTTTTTTTTTTTACATGGCCTTTGTAGGAAAACTGTGGCCAGACAAAATATATTTCAATTGTATAATAATATAAACAACCGTTAGTTTAATACCAATACCATATGTCCAATATACTTCCTTTTCAACTTTATATACCATTAGATAATTACATCATTTATACAATGAATCGAACAATCATACAATAAATAATACAATAAATATCAATTTTAAAGTGCCACACTGGTTCATTCTCGAGTTGTTTCCAATTTGTTTTCATGACTGTCCATAATTGTAAACATCAAATAAATGATTATTGATTTTGGGGTCAAACATTTGCACTTATTCCCTTACTCAGTGTTGTGTGGCAGTTGGGTGGAGCCGTAATGGCTCTATGCATTTCGCAGTTGTATTGATTTTGATTATCATTTTAATAACTCATCAAGCCGGCCTTCGGAACTTAACAAATTCATACGTCAAATACATGCGAGCGTTGAACTCTGTAAACAATCCAATTCAGTCAGTGATAATGCTTTCATATGAAATATTAATACCTAAAATTTGATATAAATATTTATATTTTTTAAAGTAACCACAAGAAAGAATATCATATTAACTGTTCTATAGCAAAAACACTAAAGTTACCCTTTAATACCAAATGGATAATGTTGAACCTCAAAAATCAAAATTGTTTGGTATTCTCACTAATAATTAATAATTATTTTAAAAATACTCTTATTTTCTAGTTACTTCTGATATTGCTTACAGTATATATTATATTTATATTGATTTGCTTTAACTTATTAAGGTAAAACAGGATTTTAAGCCTAATATAATTGTTTTTCTTCTTTCAATCCATTTTTTTCAAAATTTTGTTCATAGAAGCTTATGTTCTAAAGGCAATCTCCACTTCTGTCAACAGTAATAAACAGATTAATAATGTTAGAAAAAATGTAAAAATCATTTTGTGATGGGTAGTCATATTACACATTACTGTAATAGACCTATTACTAGCTATCAAGTGGGGCCATGGTTGGAAGTTTGCTCATCACAGCCCTGGTTAATGCCAATTCTACCACCACCACACAGAGGACAAAATAAGTGTATTTTTGTTTCTCCTGTCAAGAGCCCAGAAAATGTTTGATTAGAATACAGTATCACTATTTGCATTAGCGATAGAGATCCGTTTTATGTTGGATTATTGATGACATTTTATATTTATTAATTTCCTCGGTCAACAGCATCACATTTAAATATAAAAATAGATCAACACAAACATACTACAGAATCTTTTCCAGCTATAGGGTCAAATTTCAATTGCGTATCTAATAATAGAATTCCTTTTGTTGGTACTTGTTTTGATTGACTGAAGGCATGGACTAGTTTATGCAGAATGAGTTGGATATTTTGATATGTGCCGACACAATGGCTCCTGTGGGTAAGGGTGCATGTTATTAAATCTCTTAAATTCAGTTTTGCTGGAATTATGAAAACCATTCTATTCCTACTAAGATGATCCTGTATAATGGAAATTCGCTTTCCTTAAATTGTTGTTTCCTTTTAATTTCTTTTTATTCAATAAGAAATTCTTCAAAATAATAATCATAATGATCAGGTAGATTAACACTTATAGGATGTACTGATCAACATACAAACACCTTCCTTGTAAATTCAATTTATTCCAGTGTCGAACCCAGATTTTTTGCCAGTGGCCCAAAGGAAGGTTTTGGAATGTTCCCTTCACCTATTGCTTGGCATTTTTAGCCATTTTTAAATCTCTTGTCTAAATGATGACAAACCTGGTTATATATTTCTTTGGCTACCGTCAGGAGAGGGTGGCAGGCAAGCTTTTCGTTCCCCCCCCCCTGGAGTCCCTACTACATTAAATGAGAAGATTCATGGGCTAGACTTTTTCCAGGGGTGGATCCAGAATTTTTCAAACAGGGTCCTGAACATTTTCAGAATTGTTAAGTGAGTAACGCTTATTCCAATACCTAACATTGATATGCTTTGAAATATTAAAATTTAGTGGCAAAATAGGGAGCACGTACCCAATACTGGATCCACGCCTGTTTTCCGTTATGAAGTATGCTATTGTGTTGTTAGATTTAGGTATTTAATATTTTTTTTCAGTTAATAGTCTTTCTTCAATTATAATTCAATGATTTCTTCAAATTATTGTTTGTTTTTTTTTCGTAGCCAAGTAAGAACAATTTCATATTTTACATGTTTGATCAATGAAAATAAAGTCTAATAAGCTAATTGTGAGAAGCTCCTAGTTTAAACTCCTTCGAGATGAATTCCATAAAAACAAATTTATAGTCTATAAATTATTCATAAGAAATTCATACTTTATCACGTTCATTTCAAATTTTGTAAATGGGTTTATACTGTATTCAATTCAAATGCTAAGTAGTAACAATGCTTTGAAAGTTATACTACCTAATTATCAGACAAAAAAAGGAAAATAAAAATTATTTAATTTGGGTAAATCAATAAAATATTATTTTTACAATTAAAAAAAAATCTTTGCCAATTTAATTTAATTTTAATTTTTTTAAAATTAACTCGACTTCCCCACCACCGCACGATACGTAACATAACTAATTGCTTAAGTACTTGTTATAACTGAGTAATTCAAAGTATAGTTTAAATTTTTGATGTTTTTCCTACTTCCTTTGCTGGCAGTACTGTACAATACATCATTTAACTAAGCTAGAATACAAAGTGAAGTAAGAAATAAACAAAAACATGGCAGTATACAGGTACACCCAAGTACATCTGAAAGTGTATGCCTTGCTTCTATTGAGAAAAAAATCACCAAAACATGATTTATTATTCAATTAATATTATCTCAAAAGAATGAATCTGTTTATAAGTTGACACAAATGAAACTAATGATAAGCCTGAACCTATCACCAGCATAATTTGTAAGTAATAAAATTGTAATTTATTAAATGATCCACTGATGTGTGAACCATTATAAGTATGAGAAGAGATTTTTCTCCCATTAATACTCCTTGGGTATCCATTAAGTAATTATTTGAACTTGTCTAAAGGTTGGACTGTTATACTAGTTTCTGTTGTAATTTGTCTCATTCCACTAGCAGGCTTGTAAAAAATTGCTGATCGCTTCCACGCATATTAATCATATAGGCCTACACTCCCTTCTTGTTATTTATCTGGAAACAAAAACCAACAGCACATACAACAGCAAATTATTAAATGCCCCTGCTATCAGAATGGTATAGCTCATTTTCTGACGACTCTGTATGTACCCTCTCCACCTACAGTATCTATATTTACACCCCATCATTGTTTACATGCATTGCACTTTGCAGCATTATTGCATCGACAGCTTGATAAAAAAAAAAAAGCAAAATAAACAAAACAGATAAATCTGCTATATGACTAGGACTAGAAATATTCCTTCCAAGATAAAAACAAAATGATTCAAGATTGTAAAGTGGAGGGCTTTTGTTTGTATTATTTCTAAAGCACACTGGAATTCTTTTTCTCAAAAACTGTAAGCCTCTTAACATTATGTATGAAAAGTAAATCCATGTTACTATATCTCATGTCAATAGTAATGTATTATGTTTAATTTCCTGAATAAGAGTTCCTGAATAAGAGTTCCTGAATAAGAGTTCCTGAATAAGAGTTCCTGAATAAGAGTTCCTGAATAAGAGACCATAGTCCATCCATCTTATAGCAGGTTGTATTGTTGGAAGCAGATAAACATACAGTAAATTATCACATTTTATAAAAGACAATGCAGAATGTTAAAACCAAATAGCTACAATAAATTCTGGTATTTAAATAATGTTGGTATGTTATTCAAGTAAACTGTATTGTTAACATCCTGGTATGGTATATTCACAACAGGAAGAAGTACTGATTTGTTGATAACTATGTTAATGACATGAGCCATTGTAGCCTATCAAAGGACTTTGTTGACGTCATCTTGTCTCCACGCAAATAATGGAAGAGCGATGAACTTAGTATCTTGTGTATAGTATAGTGCATGCTTGATTGCAGGATAAGGGTCATATTACATTTCCCTCTGTACATTAAAATACAGTGACCATTTTGTTGAGAAGGCATTATCATTCAATTATCTTTCACTACCTTGAGTAACCCTACAGGTTTGTTTCCAAGCATTTAATAGTTTTTATCTGCACTAAGCAAATAAAACCTGGAAATATAATTCTATATTTTAATTGTTTACTTTAGTTATTGTTTTCAGATAAGATAAGTATTTCGGTGTAAATCACACCAAGGATATTCCGGGCTCCTTCTGGTGGTGAATTGAGCAGTACACTGGGAGACAATCCCCTACTTGTTTCCGAAGAGTGTACTGCATTCTTTAACATGCACATGGGCCATATTACACACAGGACCAACGGTTTAAACATCTCATCTAAAAGACGGTGCGCTATCGTAACTTGTATTTCAGCCCTTGATCTGAAACACACGAACAGCGATGGGAATTCAACTGGGGACCTAGAGATCTCCACTGTTCAGTGCAAACACACAGTGGCTACATTACCACCAGATTAAGCAACTGAGATTAAAATAACAATTTTTTTAATTAACTTGCATTTGTTTGTAATCAATTTTAGGATTTTTTTAGTAAAAAATCTTTAAATAGGTGAAATTAATTTACAATTTTTATTATGTTATTTTTAAAATGGGCAAATGCTACTTTATAGAGTTATAAAAAGCAAGTTTTATTTCTATTAATTTTATTATAATTTTCATATTTATTCAAATTGAATATAATTATGACAGGTTTTATAGTAGAAATTATGTATACATTATGCACTGTTGGTAGGTAAAATAGCAAAGGAAATATATAAACCAACACATGGAGTGTAATAATTCAAATTATGTGTAGGTCCTAACTAGAAAAACGGAAGCATAAATACTTGCATTTTTTCATAGTCCTACAGTATAATGGATGAATGGGTTACGGATGGCCCAAAATTAATTTTCATAGAACTTGTATGTCACTTTTTGTCTTAGTAGATTTTTATTTGCATAGTGCGTTGTATTGTCTAATTTTAGAAAAATATATTGTGTGCTATAATAAAAACCAAAGAACAGCATATAAATTTAGCTAGATATTGTACCATATATGTTGTAAAATAAAACATTCATAAAAAAAACAAAAAAAACCATAAGTATTAGATTTTGATTAAAAATGAAATTCAAAACTCAGTCAATATTCATTATCCTACGGCTTTGATGTAATGACGATGGTAATGATGTGAAGAAGTGGGGCGCAAACATTACCCATAATGCTAAGGAATTTACGGCAAGAATTACCGTACATTAGCAAATGTACAGTTTATGTTCCTGAGGGACAAGATCACTTCTAAATGCCTGGCATGGCCAAGTGAGAAGCATGTCTGAGCACTCACAAACGCAACGATTTCTGTTAACGATATCGTAATTGTTTCACAGCATTTGAAGTTAAATAAATGATAATCCCTTCCATAAGTAAGATCGTCTTGCTGCATTTTAGCACTTGACTATTAGAATTCTGGGACATGGAGTTATGAACAACAATCAAAATTAAATATTAAATAATTCATAAATTTCATGTTTTTCTATTTATTTAAACTTCACAAGTGGAGGTAGATTAATAAATTCTTCAGCTACAGTATAATTGAATAGCTCTAATAAAAGTTGCTATTACATTTTTTTGATATTTACATTTTCTTTTTTTTTAAAGTATACATTGTACCAGATTCTTGTAAGAATCTCAATATTAGTGAATGGATAAAATATGGATTTATAATTAATGATATGTTCAACAGCGATGAACCATCATATAACATAGCATCAACGAAAGCTTGCAGTAAGTTTACATCAAACTGTGTTTGGTTAGATGAAACTGTTCTACAATGATATGTTCAACATTCCTATGTTCACATTCAGAACACGTAATGATTAAGCATTGATATCTAACTGTGTTTTCGTACAAAATTATAATATTCTCATCAACCCTGTCTGACGGTTACTTCCCAAGGGTATAATAATATGTATGATCAGAATCAGGAATAAAATTGTCATACAAATTCAGAATGTAATAATTACATAACAAATGTTTTTGCATTTTTCACAAATAAACCAAATAACTGAACTAATATTATTTTAGTGTGTTTGTATCTGTCATGTGTTCTCAGGTAATTCACAAAATATTGTTTTTGTAGTTGGATTCGTTTAATACTATTATTAGGCTATCACCTTAGCTGGGCTGGAAAAGTGATGAGGGAGGGAAGCTTTTTTTTTTTGCTAAAGCCAAATATCACCCTTGGGTTGTTTGCTGGTTCATTGATATTCAAAGTAAAACATGATTGAGATAATACAAACAATATCTACTAATTTTTAAAAAATGAAAAAAAAAAAAATTTTCAGTACTATAGAACACATGCACGTGAGGGTGATAAACTAATATTTTTTTTTTATTGGGCCTTATCTTAACATTCCTTGCAATGTTTGTTCTCCATACCGATATGTTTATGTTTTAATTTGTTTGAATTAATTCAATGTTAATCTCTCGCTTAAATATATACTATAAAATGTTACTCTAGTGTAAATCAAATGTTATGCCTATCAAATTCAATTACTCTTTCAAAAGTACCACTGGGCATAATTATTCATGAAGAGGAGCATGTATAAAATTTACTCAAAGTATAAATTGTGAACATTTTCATGAACATGACATTTAGAAACACACGATTCAAACTTGAAATAAATTAGCTCAAAAGAATTAATGAGTAACTAACTGATTAAAGAAGAAGTCAAAAACGGAATTCGAAATATGAATATTATTAGGAAGCAGTGTTTGCCTGTGGCTATATTTGAATAACATGGAAAACATTAAAATTAGCTGCTTGGTTGACTCTTTTACAATGATCCTACTCAATGCTTCTCTTTGCCTCCATTACGTACTGGTACATATTCTACTATGTGTATTGTGTTTTTTTTTTTCTAGGAATTGAAAGGAATTAACTTTTTCTTTGTATTGAAAAAAGACTCAAAATGTAGGCCTATAGTATTAGTACAGTAGACTAGCTTAATTAATTCTGCATCTCTTCCCCCTTCTTAGTGTGGGTTTTCTTGAATAAATTGAATTGAATAAATAATTTTGGAAGTCTGTAGAAAATTCTAGGAAAAAAAAAATTATATCGTTATTGTTTGTTATATCGTTTTTCTATCACCTGGCTTTGGAAAATGAGCTTGTGAACATATGATGAACAAAAGAAATCTTGAAAACATTTAAATGCTCATCTCCATATTGTTTTTTTTTTTTTTTGTTTTTTTTTTTTAATTTTTTAAAGATTATATACTTTTTAAACTGTATCCCAACTTTCAAGATTTTGGGACAGCAGAGAAGGGGCAAATTTTTTTTTGTTAGGCCCTATTAAGAATAATTTAGTTAAGCATTTTATATCTTTTTATATTTCTGATTAATTTTAATTGTTTTTTGTACTAGTGTATTTCATAATATGAAGGATAGTGAGCATATCTTGTTCAGGCTTTTGCCCATTCCCTATCCAGGCAATACATGTTATTTTAATTCTGTATACTTTTGGCCAAATAAATATTATCATCATTATTGCTTAGTGTAGTAAAGGATAAGGCATTACAAGTCCCTGCAGTACAATAAAATATGTACCTGGTAGATTGTGAAAGATTTGAAATTACATTCTGATGATGTTGACGACATTATTCCTCTCCCAGGGATTGGTAAAGTTTGCATGTGATGTACAGTAGGTAGGGCTGTTGACCCGGAGATCAGGCAGACCAGGAATAAATAGTCCTAATTCAACACTGTCATCTACTGTACCAGACTTACCTCAAACACTGCAGGAACTAAACATTTCATTGCATAATCAATCATTATTTTATTATGTACAATATTAAACATAATGATGAAAGGATACACTGTTATCAAACACAATCATACATGAGACACATTTAGATAATATGAAGATATAATACAAAATAAAGAAAATTGGAAACATTATCAGCCACGAGGACACATGAGATATAGTATAGTACATTTAAAGTAGCAAGATTATTGTTTAGACACAAAGATAAAATGAGACATAATTTGGAATCAAGATAATGAGCTACACAAAAAATGTACAAAACTAAGAGGGTAGGAAGAAGAAAACATTATTGTTATGCACAAGAAATCATTACAATACTGACATGGGCAACATTGTTTCCAATGTCAGACACAAAATACAAGGAGAATCAAGTTTTATCTGACACATTTACATATGATGGAGAAACACTCATCATTGGGCACACAAGATACAATGAGATACATTTGGAGGAGAAAAAAAAGGCGGGAATAATTAATTATAGTCAGATATCAGGATATATTCGATTGGATAAACTAAATAAAATAAAATATACACTCACCATGGCCTGCTCAATCTTGTTGTCAATTTCGCCACCAGCGCCAGCACTGCAACGAATAAAAGCAACAATTACATCCCAATTGATAATTTTCTTTCCTTCTTTCATGACAGAGTTACATTTTGGAGTACGCATTGCAATACAATTTTTGTTGTTGTTATTGTTGTACGAACAAACGTAAGTTGTAGCCATCAAACGCTATACAACACACTTTTCAAAAATAGAAATAGTTTTGTTGATTAGATTCCACCAAAAATGTCTTGCTGATGTAGCACCAAAATGTTTATTGTTTTATCCACGGATCTTGTTTAGCTCAGGAGGCAAGATCCAATATAATGCGTTAGTTGGATTCAAACTTGGTGGTGTTCTCGTTCTTAGCACTGATGTCAAATTTGCGATGCTATAAATTACTTGTTATGTAATAATTAATGACAGTACACAATTTAATGAGTTGCACTAAATAAATCACACGTGTTTATTTGTGTGCTTGTGTGTACGTGATATTAAAAATACAGTCCAGTCCTGTCTATTTGCTGTCACACAAGCTAATGACCTTGCGTTTTTTTACACTGATTATGTATTAGGTCAATTTCGGGAAATTTCCCATGGTTTGATTCATTATTTTAGAAGGGAATACAAACAAGTAAATTTTAAGTAACTTCAATGTTTATTCATAGATTTTATACAAAAGAACTACAAAGATTTTATGTTATATATATATATATATATATATTATATTAACACTTAATTACCAGAATTATATATATAATTATTAATGATGTAGTGCCACACGTAATTTTATTTGTCCCCACACTCATAATGAGATAGACCACCACTTAGGTCAATAAAAGGTAAGCCTGGAAAATTCCATTAAGTTGGCGCATGCAGAAGGTAAATACAATGTCATATCACCTTGGAAGAGTTCATTGTTTGGTAGAGGGTACATAATTAAAACATAAATAAAGGAAGAAGGTACTCAATCAATATATTATTGTCCCTGTAGATTAGGAAATAGGGACAATAGTATTGTTAACCAGATACCTTATTATTAGTGAAACACTAGTACTAGTAACTGTAGAATAATGTACCTGGTTACCATTGGGAAAGCTAATTATAAACTAATCCACTGGTCAACATTAAAAGAACCGAGACCTCTCTTTAAGATTTAAAAAATTTTTTTTAAATTTATTTATTAACCAAATCAACAGACACAAATCCACCACTTACAGAATGGTACACAAGACAGGAAACAGAAAACACTTACCGGTAACTAATCACATCCAAGACAATACAACGAAAAGTAGGCAAGTCAAAATTAAAAATATCAAGTTCTTCAAATCCAAAGAATACATGTTGGATTTTTAAGTGGAAAAAATCAATTGTTTCGTAAATGTAATCATAATTATCAATTTTCGGCACCATTCTATTCTACAATGCAAAATTTTTTAATCTTGTAAATTAAAACATAAAATATATAAAATTAACAACCATATATCTATAAATACTTATAACGTGTTTTGTTTCTTCAAGGAAATTTTACAGCTTTTAAAGAGTCGCACAATAAACCCTCCTAAATTCTCATGGGCAGTAATAAACAATACAATTGTTATGCAAATTATATTAGTATGGAAAACCATTGCTTGCTACTATTAGCTAAGGTTATTTTACTACTTATAGTACTTCGTAAATATTTAGGTTTAAGATTTATGTTTTATTATGTTACTTATAGTAAATGTAGTTAATGTTTCCTTTTAACTTTCTCATAGTATAACAAGCCACATTATCATAAATTTATATTAGTTTTCTTAATTCAATGAGAGTTTGCGTCAGGAAAATATCATAGGAGTTATGTTTTGCCCAACCTGATATATTATCGTACTGAATACTCAGTACGTCCCCAAATACTTGCGAAAAAATTTGTAAGTTCCCACCCGAATCACTTACAAATTTTTTTCGCAAGCATTTGGGGATGTACTGAGTATTCGATACGATAACACATCACACTCCTATAATTTTCTTATTGTTTTTGCTATTCAATTCCTACTGTATTTTGGTTTCAAATACAATATTACTGTTCGCATTTTTGATCAATGACAAATATTTGTTATGCTATATAATTTATACATACAATTATCTAATTTCACAATGAGTTGTGGCTGCATAGTTATTTATAGTTTGCTCAATTACTTTCAGAATACAAGAAACAGGAAGATATTGGCCAAGATAACAAAGGGCATTATTATATAAACTGTACTACAGGTGAATTATATTTATTTATGTCAGTTTTAAAATGATACTATCATCATATCATTTTCTTCCGTAAAGGATGTACCTAGATTATCATTTGTTTGTATTAGAGTGTGAAATAATGAAAATTATAAATATTTTTTGTTATGTTAAAATTAAATTTAATTAACTATTATTTAGATCAATCTTTAGCTACATCATTATATGAGTCCAACTCAAATTTGAAAAAAAAAAAATATTAAAGGTAATGATGAATAGTGATCAATTTATACCAGTTCATCTACATGGTTTCTCAAGATCACGTTACTCAAGATTTGGAAAAATTGTGTAATAATATTGTTTATGGTAATGCAAAACAAACTTTATGAGTCAAATTTGGTGGAAAATTTCAGTCATATTTGAAAAATAAATATTTTTATAACATATAATTACAATAAATTTTAATCTAACATAGTACGGATTTTGTAACCCAGATTTTGAGAAAAATTTATTAAAATAAAAAAATAATTATCTACAAATTATTTTGATACTGCATCAATTGAACATTATTTGAGCCTAGTGTTATACTATTGAGCTTAATAGTTTTTAGGAACACACTGTACTCCTCAGTTTTGCAAAAAAAATGTTGTAATAATTATAATTTTTAATGTCTGTTTTTATGAAGCACAATTACGAGCAAAATTTAGATGTGAAATCATGACATTTCTCATTTCAGTGAGGTTATATCTGGTCATTGAATGGCGACATCTTTGCACTGGATTTAAAGCTAAGCCATAAAATGTAAGCCAACACACATCTGCCAACAAATTACATTTTCTTTTTATCAATAGCCGGGCATACATTATTAAGTTTGTGTACGTCAGACTTGACGATGTTTGGTAAGACTTGCGCCAGGCACTTACTATGCCTGATGGTCGTCGCCCAATGCAATTCCATGGAGAACGCACGCACGCAAGGATCGTTTTTAATGTTGATACATGAAGACTGCTACCTACGATAAAGCGACGCCCTCTGTTGATATCGTATGGCCGACGGTCGTATGACCGTCGTAAGGTGTAGTGAGTGCCGAGCATTAATCTGTCACTAAATGTCACAATTCCAAAAGATGCGTGTCGATTATTTTGATCAGATATCTGAAGCTCTCTGTCGACAATATCAGGTTTTATACAATAAATTTGTGTGAACTGCCCATTTGGATGATGTCATCACTTCTGGGCATGAGGACACTTCTTTTCCTGAAGAGTGTACTGTGTTCATTAATATACACATACATGGGCCTTACATTGCACACAGGACCAACGACTTGTGCATTTAGGTGGATAAACCCGGCTCATCTTCAAAACTAATGGACTTCTCAAGAGGAATAATTGTTTAAATGAATGGATCTAGATCAGTAGCAATTTGTAATATCCATCAAAATAAATGTTAAAAATTTATTAAATAAATTCATAAGTTTACGAAATCTAAAAATAAATACTAACTAGATTTGAACTCGTCACTGAGGACGAGTTAGGTGATCCGCCGTACTTTGACCCTCACGAAGCACGCACGGTTCTGATTGAAAAGTATTATATGCTAAAACATGCTCTATTTAAAGAGTAATTTTGAGCATTTTAAAAGAAATTTTAAAGGAAAAGAGTAATTTTGAGCATTTTAATGACTTACGAATGTGTACACATACGTCTTAACGTCCGTGTGCACCGTAGTATTAATACAGTGTCACAAACCCAACACATGTAACCAAAACGTAATTTCCAGTTTCAGTACGTGCTGTGGGCGTGGAAATGAGCGTACGGCGCGTAAATTTTGGAAAGTGTTTCTGAATATTCAAAATGACCTGAAACGTGCTTCATATTATCTGAAAAGTGATATTAATAATTTAAAAATTTTAACGCACAAGTACGAATACCGACGGTAATGGCACATGAATTTAAACCTTGTCAAGTTTAATTTAAAACCCCCTGTTGGTTGGTAATGCCACACAAATTTTGTCTTTACAGTATACGAACTATCGGTCTGATAGTGTCGAAATACAGTCTGCCGCCCTCGATTTTCAATGTGTTTCCATCTTTTAAGAAAGAAAGATGAGAAGGCTCCAAAAAAAGCATTCTTTTTGACCATGATGACGTCACCAAAATAAAAAATAAAAGGACACGCCCGAAAGAGAATTGATTTAGCTATAACATACTCGCAGGTGGGAGACAATCAATAAAGATAAGCGAGTACGTTCAAACGAGTATAAAAAGTAATAACGTCATAAATAAAA
>NW_022721381.1:111358-125606 GCF_011630105.1 Anneissia japonica | reverse complement strand
TGTCCGATCAGCCATTATGATCTATAAAATCATATTTACAACTTATGTGCTTTCAGAATATGTAATAAAAATTGGGGGTCACCCTTTAACCTAAGGAGCTATAACTGATTAAAAATAGGTCTGATTTTAGTATAATTTCACTGTATAGCGGCAAAATACGCGCAAAGATACCTATGTTTAAAGCGCACGTACGGTATTGCTATTGGCCAAAAGATGACCAAAAAGAATGGAAATTTGTGAAAACAATGTCAGGAACCCAAAATATGTAAAATACCGTAATTTCTAGCTTCCAAATAACGTAATTTCTAGCTTTCGTACGTGCTGCGCACGTAAAAATGTGCGCGCGTAGTGGAAAATTTCAAAAAAATTTGAAATGCTCAAAATGGCCTAAGACGTGCTCTAATTTAGTCAAAAAGTGATTTTGAGCATTTTGAAAATTTGACGTACGCGTATGCGCGCGTAGTGAAGCGCACGCGTCAAATTAGGGTACAGTACATTCAACATTAACCCGAAGTTAATGCTCACTTAATACGATTTTGAAATGGCAATTGGTTAGGCTGATATTATCGATAATGTAAAAACGCAAAATTGCGCGTAGATGACGTCACGCACGACTGAGCGCGTTGAAAAGCTTACCATGACTATTCCAGACCAAGACAAATGTTCGCTGACAGCGATATTTGCGTAACTCGTGGCAGTTTTTGAGATATCGTGCGAACAAAAATGGAAGGAAAGGTAGAATTAAAAAAAAAGATCTGACAATAACAAGGTGATCACCAAAAAAATAATGTTTAAATTTATAACATATTTAGAAGTCTCCATAATATGCTAGTCAAGAACAACTAGTCTAGAAATAGGCCTATCTATAACAATTCTAAAGCTGAGCACTCACTTTGTTGTACAACGGTCAGACGACTGTCGTACAACAAATCCTACTCCACTCCATTTAAGCACTAGACGACACGACACCGTCTGCTAATTGTCGGTGGCTCTCTAATCAGATCGTCACTAAAAACGATTTGTTGCACAAAGCAACATCAACTTATATTGCTATTAGACAATACAATGTTAACCTTGTAAAATTCTAGAATGTTTTTTTAACTGAAATTCAACATCCTTTAAGGAAACAATAGAATGTTTTACAGATTGTGAAATTTTAGAATTGAAATGATAATAATTAAAAAGAATTTATACTGTGTGCCACCAATCCAAAACCATTATCAAAGGCACCAAAGTGAGGAATAATCCAGACAAAAAAGGCTTAAGCGAATAAAAATTCTGAGATTCTTTTTGAATATACAGTATATACTAATACCAGTATTCAGAATGCAGATCTGGAAACTGGTGATATAGCCCATACCAAGGTACTTTAAGATGATAAATAACCATGCTGTAAGCAAACAAGTAGGAACATTTTAATAGATGAATAAATTATGGTTGAAATATTAATAATTCATTTAAACAATCACAAAGTATGCAGTGTACTTAAATATACACTTGCAATTAATAATTTGGAATATGTATATATGTTACATATTAACATGGTGCAATCTAGTTTAAGGAATAAACTGAATTTTCGTATTAAAACCATGGATGTTCTGCCCTACCTGACGTGTTATCGTACTGAATGCTCAGTATGTTCCCAAGCACTTGCGAAAAAATTTTGCAAGTAATTTGGGTGAAACCACAACGAAAGGGAGATGAAAATAATATGACATTTTACAAGACCAATCGCCCACATGTTAACATTTGCTGATGGTGTTGAAGGCAACGTAAATTTATTATATTAACATTCTAGGCCTTGATTAATAAATCAATTATAGAGAGGTATCAGGTGTTATTGACATTAACCGGACAAACGTGGGGGAGGGAAAAACCTGATTGACTTGGAAATTACTTAAACTGGCCAACAAACTTATCAGGCTTTGGGAAATTCTCATGCCACTCATATTTTTGTGTTTCGAATGCAACTTTGACGTTCGTAAACAGTTATAGTTTAAAAGTTTTAGATTATTATTTTGATTAATTTTGGAGGGATTAAATATTACACAAGACAAAACCTTTTTTAATACTATTGTTTAGCAAACATATTTTATTAAAGATTATCAGAGGAGCTTGGGAAAAAAAATGTTAACATGATCGTAAGAGTCTAAAGTTTTCATTGTATATTGACCACCCTTTTTCTTAACTCTTCTTTTTTTTTTTTTGCTTAATGTAAAACATGCTCTATAAACAAAACCAAGTCACAGTAGAATAAGTTTAGATCTTAAGCTGTGGTCAACAGTTAACACTTGTACATGATAAGTTACAGATCAATTTAGTTTCAAAATTTAATAAGCTTTGTAAGAAAATTATGTTTTTATTTCTATTGCATTAGTCACTTGGGCACTAAAAAACAGCTTCACGTATTTCGATCTTGTGACGCAAAGATGACACACTTTGACGTAACCAAGAATCAATATGACGATTTGTACATACTTGCTAATTTATCGTGATTTTGAATCAATACCAGTACTTAATTACCTTTAAAATGCCAAATGACCTGGTGCAACCTATCTAGCTAAGAAATGTGTTACAAAAGCATGTTATGTAGCAGAGTGTGAACTTAGTGAAATCTTAAACAAACTTCAGCAGTCAACTGAATTTAATTATACTTTGTACTTGGTTCATTTCCTCCTGAATATTCCACAAGGAAATCCAGTTTTGACTACTTGCTATAAAGCATTTAAATTTGCAGGCCTTACTTGAGCCCCATCAGCTGCGCTTCCCAGGGACCCAGAGTGATCTCGGTAGCCCTGAAATATTGTATTCAAAAATTATAGAAAATGCCAAAAACCCTTCACTTTCAGAAGGTCAAATCATATGTCCTATTATTAATTATATATAATTAATTAAATTGATAAATTAGGCCAATTGGCAAGATGGATATTCAAAACAAGTAATCGTAACTTGGACTCACATAGAATCAGATCATAAGATGAAAACAAATATTAGTTTCTTATTCAAAATGTGTTTAACATATTACTTAAGCGCAAACATAATTAGTCTTATCATGTACAGTTATTTTTTTTTTGGCTCTATCTTGATAAATATAAAATATCTAACTCTTGGAACATTTGTAATATACCTCTTCCCAATTACTCTAATTTGACAAGTTAAATAATGGCTTATTATTTATTGTCTATGACTAATAAATCATTATCATATCACTTATAAAAGCAATCATTCTAATTAATCCTTTCAATAGAATTGATAACCGCTAATCCTAAACCGATTTGTCTCCCATAATCATCATTGATGCAGATCCTGTTATCTTAGAAATTACTGGATTGTTATTTGAGAAATACTGGCCTATTGCCATAGAAATATGAGCTTCTTGTCATAAAAAAGATGACATTGATGGTGATAGTTGCTATGGTAATTATTGCTATAAAAATATCAATATTATTTTATTTTCAAATATTACACAAAATTTTCCATTACATCATCGGATACGCCTTGATCTTAAGATTCATAAAAGTGATATTAAAAGTTGAAAATAAGTAGCAAATGATATCACCGGAGTCTAGACACTTAATATTGAATGCTTAGAAAAACAAACAAGAATGCGGAAAACTTAAGTGGGCGTAACATGCAGAAGCAGCAGGAGTATCGTTGGCGGATGAGAGGAGCAGCAGGGAAGGCTATCATTTTTGAATGACTAAGATCATGGAGGACATCAAGCCTTATTAGCTCAGTGGTCTCTCAAATGTTCTTGGTTCTGACTTCAATCCAACACTGATGTCATTTTACATTTTCACCTGATTGGCTATTGGACTGACGATGTCATGTTTGATATCGCTGCAGGCATTATTAGGATAATGCACTGTTGGTTAAATATTAAACAGAGACGCATTTCAACAACATCTCAGCATACATAATAAATTGTCACATTATTAATATATTTGGCTGAGGGATGTTCAAGGGGTTTTTAAAAACAAATTCTTTTCAGATGCAATCTTTGCCAAACTACTAACAAATATATTTCTATAAAAATTCTTGCATGAGCGCCCTCTAGAACACCCTAAAAATTTACTTGTAGATGGCAGACAATGTGTTGACCTTTTACAACATCAAAGTTGCAAATTTACATATTCTAAAGCACGAGTCTCATTAATCATAATGTATGTTTCTTGTATATTGCATTACTAAGTGAAAATAACAAATTATTGAATTTGATGATGATGATGGTTTGGATTGGTTGGTGTTAATAATGAAAATGATAACAATGATAAATGGTGGAGATGTTGACAATGACTATGTAACAATGAAGATGATTACAATGATGATGATCATGCTGATGATCATAATTATAATGATGACAATGACGATGATAATTTTTCTCTTTTTATGATAATGACAATTTTTCTCTTTTTTTTCAATTTCTGTTTCACCTTGCTAGCTAGTGTTGTTTGGTCCAGATTAGGAGGCACCTGATCCCACAAAACATCAAGACTTAACCGATGCTAACCCGAGTACATAAACACAGATCTCCGGTTGGCAGTGATGGTGTAATCCCATACTTCAGTTTACGTGCTAGCTTGGTGTTTATTGTTTTGTCTTTTTCTTCGGGATTTTTTTTTTTTTTTTTCTTTTTCATTGTTTTCTTGTCTACAATATGTTGAGCGCATAGAGACCACGTTTATTTGCACTATACAAACCCAAATCTATTATTAATATTATTATTATTATTATTATTATTATTATTATTATTATTATTATGTCTAAGATTATAAAGATGATGATGACGGTAATGATAGTGACAATTTTAATGATAAAAATTCTGGTGCAATTATAATTACAATTATTATTGATTGATTAAATGATGATAACCATGATAATGGTACAGATAATTATAATATTCATAATTGACTATAATGACAATGATGATGATTATGATGAAGATAATTATAATGACTAATGAACTATCATGACGATGCTAATAATGATGACGATGCCGCCGATAATTATGATGATGCTGCCGATAATTATGATGATGCCGCCGATAATAATGGTGATGACAATGAGACTGATGGGGATGGGAATGACAATAAAAATGGTTATAATTAGTAGCTAATATTACTTCTATATACTTTCAGTGAACACAAGAAAAAAATCTTACTCTTCATCTGTAAAAACCATTTCAAGGGAGATGGAATGTTTTTTCTCAAACCAGCAAATGTTAACTGTAAATTTCAAGCTTTAGCAATCTGCTGCAAGATCCAACTACAATATTTGTTCATCCTTTTCAACCCCATCTTATCTCCACGATAAAATAACACGCACACCGGCCAACCAATAGGGTAACATTATCATCATTTTCTAATAGGCCTGATAATTTATCAATATGACCCCAAAAAACAGCTCTCAAGAAATTATCCAGTGCAAATTAATAAGAAATTTTTGCTTATTGCATTTTCTGTTCTTTTAGTCTTTTTTCAAAGTATTTAGACTTGCTTTATATATTTGAACCTCAATATTACCTTTATTTAAGCTCAGATTAATCAGTTTATCCTAAAGCAACAGTTTCATTTTTATATCAATATATTTTTACTATTGTTTAATTTCACCCTAAAATTTTGAATTTATATATGTATTGTTATTTCGTAAACTTTGTGCAATGTATAGACCCAGGTATATTTTTTTTGTAATATATTATTTGTAATTTAGCTGCCAAGTTACAATGACATTTTGAAATAAAAATTGCACTTGAACTTTAAAAAAATTGAACTTGGGTATATTTGAAATACAAATTACATGTAGAATTAAATTAATTTTGTCTTAGTCAAGATCAAATAAAAACATTTTTCTTTTCCCCATACCTCAATCTCTTTTTGGATTTGTGTCACTAGTTATTATTTTTGCAATGAGTGTTTCTGTGTATCAAGGCTACATATAACCACTAATGACAGAACTACCCTCATCCTCTTTTTAAAAAAATGTTACCTAGATGGAAACAGGTTTTTTGGTTTTTTCAAAATTGTTGAAGAAATAATCTATAACATGCAATATTCCTATTATAATGAAATGTTAATAATTATCTTGTCTTTGAAATGGTTCTTTTTTTTCTTACACTACTGTAATCCTAGTCTAATGTGGCTTTACCATAGTCAGTCGATCAGGCTATTAAATACTATCACAGTAATAGAGGGCAGTATATCACTTTTTAAATGGGTCCAATACTAGTCTTGATGGTTGTTACATAAAAATAGGATATTGTTTATTAGCAAACATTATAAGATCCTGCTTGATATAATGAATGGTGGTGAATCACGCAGCATTATCAAACCCTCGATATGCATGTAGGACAGCCTCTGAGTGTTAGTATCTTTTCCTTTGTTCTTGCTCCATTTAAAACAATGTTTCAATTTTAGAAACTAAATTCAAGATTCTATTTCACTAAAAAGTATGAGTTCTGACTCAAAATTGATGACAAAATATTTGTCAGATATGGCAAAACTTTTGTGGATGCAATCCTGCTACCAATAGTAGCTCCAAATATTTGCCAGGGGTCCAACAAATCCTAGAGAGCGGGTCTAAGCCAAGGAGATGCTAAGGGCCTCTGCAAGGGTCCTAGATAAATCCCATGATGAGAGATTTTATGAGAGATAGAATAGCTTGAACTACACCATAGATAAAAGTAAAACAACATGGTATTTAAAAATAAAATGAATAAGATTATATTTTACCACATTGAATAATAGGTTTATAGCTTCGATTTCTTTTTCTAGCCATTTGTATTCTGAAACGTTTTATTCAAAATATGAATATCATGCTCAATAGAGCCCACAAAGTCACATGACAGGTACCCAGGAGGAATAGCCTATGCTATGGTAAACATTGTAAGCCTACTTATGTGCTATGATTGCATTAAAACATGCCATGGAAATATAACACGGGATATGAACAGGTTTACCCGATGCACATAATATGGATATTTTGGCCACTAAATATGAAAACAACAAAAACACAGGTTACATTACAGATTATGAATTCAGATATACCAAAACAGAATTGAAATACTTCAGGCCCAAGGGATAGGGGAAGATCACATGTGCATGTTTGTCAGTATGGATCCTTGCAAATTCTAAAAACATTGGAAGCGCTACCACATGGCCTATGGCTTGTTAATGGTACTACAGTATATAAATACTGAACATTTGAAGCATTTGTATTACTATTATAATACTTTTAAATGACAGTGATAAACGAATATAGAAGAAAAATTGATGAGCTCAGATCAATATCTAGTATAAAATAATCATGTTTGTAAACCCTACGATTAAAGCAAACAACCAAGGCTTAAAAATAAACCCCCATACACAAGATTTTATCAATTCTATTGTACAAGATAAAACAATTTTTTATCACTTCTAAGTTGTAGCAATCAATCTGAACAGCGAAAAAACAAAACAATTCAAATAGATTGCAAGAAAATCGAGAAAAGAAAAGATATGCACGAGCTGCACAGCAACAGGGGTCTATTTATAGCTTCATTTCTTCTCACGACGACTGGAAATAGAAGCGTTTGTAAGCCAGTTACAACTGGCCAGAACCGACTTTGAGATAGCAATCGCATCTTGGAGTCTTTCAACCTGAATCGTGCGTGCCAATTAGCGCAAAGTTTTTGAAAATGTCAGTGAAGGAAGTCGGAATTAGAAATGACGCTTATCGTTTGCAGGCATATAGAAGTACAAAATTCTGAAAACACTGTGAAATTGATAATCAGTTAATGACTTCCTGCTTACTGACGTAATAGGAGAAAGATGGGGGATTCCCGGGGCCACGGTTACTCACACTATCCCTATAACATACGTTGTTATTATCTGTCCAAACTTCACTAACACCCTTTTAACTAGCGATTGCACAACTCCTGTTAGACTTGCTTCAGAAATTTAATCAAATTAAAACAAGATGGGATGGAAGTTGTTACAACTAGCATTGCTAATACATATACTATTTCATTTACAAATACCATTTATATTGCTAATATTGTGCTATTTAATTTAATATTAATCTACAAGTGCTATATTATTAATTCCAATATTAATTAGATGAGACATATTATTAATATTGTTGCAAATTATGTATCTTAAAGTTAATATTTATAACTATTAAAATTACTAGTACTACTATACAATTACAAGTAACATAATCATATTTTAATTATTTATTAATTGTATTATTATTACTATCATTATTAATATTATAAACTATATATAATCATCTTAAAAAATTATTAATTAGCAAGTTAATTCAATTCTAAAAACAAAAGTTATGTTCACAAACACAACGGATCCAGATTAGTCTAATTCAGGTCATCAGAACCAAGACACTTCCGCCTAATCAGAATAGAAACCGGAGGCAAGCGCAGGTCACTAATAAACATGATACATGTCAGGGGCTACTGTGCACCCAATGAGGAACACAAACAAATTATGCAGTGTTGTATGAGGTGTAGTTTTCAATCCTTGAGATACAGGTATTTTGCTGTCAACTTGCTAACTGATCATCGCAGTCCAGATCCAAACAAGCCAGATTGGAATTCACATATACTGTACATTAACATCTCCCAAATACGTACCCATCCGTCTAAACAGAGTTCGTAAATGAGAAAACTCGTAATTCAGACAGTTGGAATTTTTGTAGCATCTCAGTAGCAACTCCCTGATCTCAGTGTGGTGATAGATAGGCATAAGCCTTGCCTTGGGAGCAACATTTTATCACGAAAAACATGACTTCACTGACAAAATAATACTTTACAGAAGCTAAATTTACCTGTGCTCACTGTGAAGTATTCATTTGAAGTGATTTCCGATTGAAAACATGACCATAATGGCCAAAATGAATGTAGCTATTCTCTTCAAAAAGATCGCAAATCGATGAGAATAATGCCCTCAATGAACAAAAAGTGAGATTTACTGTACAGTATGCCTGAACAAGCATGCACAGCTCAAATGTAATATAATGTCGACTGAAAACGATCGATATTTCTTGCTTTCAACTTAGTTTTGTCACTTTATTGGTTTAAATGTTTTCTTTTGTAGCTGATGTAACATTTTATATTATTTTTGAAGTCTTTTATACAATTTTAAGTATTTTTGATCGTTCCTAATGATGTCATCGCCGCAAAATGGGTTCGTAAAACCGAGTTTATAAATGGGAGGTTCTTAATTAGGAGATGTTACTGTACACTGTAATCGGCATGGTGAACGGTTCATGTGTGAACTTGACCAAAAACCATTAGTACACTGCCCGAATTGATGAATCTCTATAATCGTACCATTATCATTCCCAAATATCTGCTAGCCATTACCATCAAATGACTACCAGGCTACCAGTTATGTTGGTATCTAATGAAATAATATCAAATTAATAAGTTTATTCAAATTCAATGTATTATTGAAAATTGTGTAGTGACCCTTATTATCTTGTCATGGCAATACATTGGCACAAAATCTATACATGAATAAGTACTGCCTGTTACTATTCCTATATATTTATTACTTTACTTATCTCATAGCACTTACAAATACAAATAATAAATTATATTATGACAATGTAATGTACCATAAAGTTTTAAATGAGCTTTGTTATTAGTGTTCTAACAAGATTTAAGTCATGGCTGGTGCTAAACAGCATAAATAATCTTGTAAAGTATCTATTAATATTAATATGTGCATGTCAAATGTTAAGGTAATAGTCATCACTGTCATTTCCAAATTCAAGTTGAAATAGGAAAATTTTTGTCTAATGACCTATAGGTACATTGTTAAGGTTATGAGCATAAATAATATAGTTATCGATTACGGGACGACGTCAAAATATAGAACGCAATTATGTCACATAGAATCCTCTGTGCATGCGAGGACGTTCAGTTTTCTGATTGTTCAGTTGCAGTTGCGCCTGAATCCATGTTGTGCATAGAATGCAAGATGGTCACGTATGATTCAATCCATCCTAGACTCATGGAAGAGTGAATCCATCCTAGGGTCACATCTTCGTGCAATCACAAGTTCCCTATAAACATTTTTTTAACTATGAAAATATAATGCTGCCAAAACATACCAAGAAACAAACTCAAAATAACACTATAAATTATAAACATTTTACAAAAATTTTTACTATAAAAAAAATCCTTAAACTGCCAGAAATTTAGGTGTATTCTGATTATTGTTTAAATGTCTTATTATAATAATTATTTTTAATTTTCATGTTTTTGGTTGAATAGTAATTCAATTTTTTTTTATTTTTTAAGTATACACTAAAAAAATTAGCTTTTAATTAAAAATTAGAAGAAAAAAAATTAATTTAGACAGAAATATTACTGTTCCAAATAATATATCATAAATTTGAAATTTAATTTTACTTATTTAATAATTGAAGAATTCAATTTTTAAAATTTAACTTTTTTATGGTTTTTTTGAAAACCACAAACAGTAATTTTTACACGCCAAGTTCCCCAGGCCAATGCATTCATTGTGTGTGGGAGACGCCTTTTACCCAGGGACCAAAACATAAGCAGGAGCGTGCCAAAATTTATATTACTATCTTGGCCCATGAGACCAGAAAATGAAAGCAGAAAGTAATTTAACTGCTAGCTAGGTCCCTAAGAACAGAAAATGTAAGCAGAAACTGCAATCTAACTCTTAGCTATAGGCACACGCGACCAGAAAATGTAAGCAGAAATGCACTTCAATCTAACCGCTAGCTAGACCCCTAGACCAGAAAAAGCAAGCAGAAATGTCATTGCAAACTGCTAGCTAGGCCCTTCAAAACAAAAGGTAACAGAAATATAATGCAACCTACTAAAAATGTACCTGTAATTCAACTAATAGGTCCATGATACCAGAAAAATACAAGCTGAAATGTACCTGCAATGGAACTGCTAGCTAGGCCCTGAGACCAGATAATAGCAAAGCAGAAATATACCAGTACCCAATATCTGAGAGCTACGGAAGGCCAGGAAATATAAAGTATCTACTGAAGTCCATCAGCTGGCTAAGCCTAGCCAGTGAGTAATTTATTATTAATTTATTAATTTTAAATTATGAAATGCATTAAGCATCAAGAATTTCACTCCATGAACTTTGTACAAATAAGTATTGTATCATCAAATTAAATTAAATTCAGAAGAGGAAAATAAACAAAAACAAAAAATTTGTTATCACACACACAACAGTAGGACACAACGGAGGACAGTGACCCCTTGTGAGTTGGTTGGCATCTGAAGCCAAACCTATGTTAAATTCTGTCTTGTCTATTACAATGCATTTCTGTCAATAAACATCCTATGATTATGCAATTTACTGACAGATTAGAATTATGTTAACATACTGTAGATGATTACTATGTAACCTACATAAAGACCCATATAGCACCTGCTAGCATGTTCTAGTTTTTGGAGAACATCTGTAAGGAGAGAGTTTTGGATGTTTTTTGAGAAATATCTTACAAATTACGATGTTTTTTAGAAAAAATATCTTAGAATTTAGAAAGGTGTGTTTGAAAATTGAATGGTTATCACAACTACAAAATGTGATAGTAAATAATAGTGATGTGTTCAATGAAAATCTGAATATGTTTAATGTAAGTGACACTGATATTTGTTCATTTACAAATATCAGTGTCACTTACATTGATATTTGTTCATTTACAACAATTTGGTCATTGAGTTTTCCACTCCTATTTTAATGTTCTTTTAAATTTTATCTGCCTAGTTTTGATGTTCAGATTTTTTGTGTTTGTGTGTGTCTCTACCTTTTTTGGAGAATAACTCGAAAATTGAATTGAATAAGATGCTGTTTCTGATAATATTTTACAATTGTTGCTTTAAAAAAATACCTTAAAAATATTGATTTTGTACATTATAAATTACTGTCTAAACACCAGGCTTCGCATTGTTAATTAAAATATGCAATACAATAAATCATGGTTTTCATTAAATCAATAAGCTGTAACCTTCACATGAACATGAACCCTAAATAACGACTTCAGCAATCATAAAGACATACGAATCAAATGCAGTTAAGGCAACTGGCCACTAACAGAAAATGGTGAAATCTGGTCATCGAGGGTATAAAGTTGTCTACCAAGGACATAAGCAAGAAGATAAAGTTTAATGTCCTTCAATATATAATACTACATAATAATAATAATTAATAATGTTTATTAAATCTAGCTTATATTTATGTCTGATGTTGCTTTACTTACCTACTGAAGATGGTAATCACAGTAACCAAGGCTTGATCCATGCTATTGCCCTTTGAATACGGTTTATCATAATGTGATATCTCCGGCATCTTTAATTTGCCTCGGTTAGGCCAAATAAGTTTTTGCTTCATACTCTAAAAAATATCTGTCTCAGCAGCAAAAAACACTATTACCCTGACCACAAATATCCAACGGAAAAAGGAACTCCCGGAAGTTCACTTTACCGGTTGATACCAGTGTTTTTTTTTTTGTGTATAAAACTACGTATTACGATGCTATAGTGGACAGGTGCTCTTGTGCGAATGAACACTCAGCAAGCTGTGAGTTGCTTATAAATGATGCAGTCGACAGAAACGTAACAGCATGGAAAAAAAATGACATCATCAAAACCCATGTGAATCATCCTGTACATAGAGAATATGGTAATTGTGCTGGCTTAGCTTTCAGCCAATAGGTGTGCGAGGCTGGATTTCAATGCCGCAGAGGGAGTGAAATCAGTCATGCATGAAATCCCAGATAGACTAATCTTAGCTCACAAAAAGCACATCCTATTATCACGATCAAACAGAAACCGTCCCATAACCAGGAAATTTAACGATAAATTTTAACTTTTTGCACAAAATGGCAAGCTTACATGAATATAAAATAACTACAAAATTTATGTTACTACTGTAGCATTTGATTAAAACTAACTAATGCATAATGTTTTCAAAATAATACTGAATCAAAAAAATGAAGAAATATACAACACTGTTTGTGAATGGATGTAAACTTAATACTTGAAATAAATACTGAATTTTAAATTTTCAAATGTACTTATATAACCATTGCATAGTCTGGGCATAGATGTAGGCCTAATTTACAAGGGGTTAGGATTAATAAGGTCAAATTTCAATGCTCGAGTCAAGATTAACAAACTTTGACAAGGCATATAATTTGCAGGTGACTTTAATCAGAAATTCATCTCTTATTTTCCACAGTATCACAATCACCTGTTTTTAGCTGTAGTATACCTGTTGTACCTTTAAGAATACCTGTTGTACCTGTACTCTCTACAGTACAGTCATGAAATATTGCACTTTTACCTGCGCGCAGGCTTCGTAGATACATCGTAGCCTGATATAAACAATCTAACCTGCGCGCCGGCTACGTAGCCTGATATAAACAATCTAAGCAAGGCTACGCGAAGCGAAACTACGAAGCAAAAGCATGTTGTTATTTGTATGTGCAGAAAGACTGCTGCAGCTTACTGGAATAAACAATGTATTGTTTGATAATTTGTGAATGGCAAACACGAGTTTAGACCGTTAATTTAAAGTATGGAACTGTTTTTCAATAAGAAAAACGTACACTTGACTTCATAGGAGTCTCCTCTTCCACTCGCTGTCCACGACAGGAACTTGTTTGTACTGCTGTATTATTTTTTTAAAATTAATTAGCCTAGGCCTACCTTATTTTTCATTTACAATTATTTTACCTCATTTAAAATGTCAAAAAACGATGTCCTCAATGGCAATACACACGTGAAAAGATTGTTCATCAAATGATATTTTGTAGTCTTGATTTAGTAAGATAAATAATAAATATAAAGGAGAATTAACGTCTGTTGGTTGTAAAATTACCGAATGTCACATGGAAAACACAATGGAAAATAAAACTTAGCCAGCATTAGATGTCAGAGTGTGCGCCAATCAGAACACAGTAAAGTGTGTTAAAGGTTAACCTCGTGGCAAATGTTGAAAAGCTGTGAGCAACAGTGAGTAAAAAACGGAGTAAATGCGGTCCAGCATGACTAGCCTTGATTCGGCAAGGTAGTGATTTCTATACTTCCATTTAGTATTGCATCGCTTTGCAGGTTGTTCTGCTTCCAATTACGGTAAACAATAAACAACGTGATCTGTAGAAATCGTAATAATTTGTACATGATTTGTCATCAGTATTATTTAAAAGAAGAAAATTCCTACTACCAGAAGAATAATATCAGATCAAAATTCTC
>NW_022721381.1:56447-111124 GCF_011630105.1 Anneissia japonica | reverse complement strand
TTTTTTTTCATCACTAAAAAAAAAAAAAAACAACTCCACTCTCTCAGCCTCATAAAGAGACTTAGTGTATGAAGCATCATTCCATCCTGCAATTGGCGAGTTACTTACTATTGGATTGAAAGAGTATATGTACCGACAATATGGTTTTATTACCTGAATTAAAACAAACTAAAAGTACCAGCAAAATCATCTGTACAGTGATAGGGATGAAAACATGATCATTTCTATGTGACATTTCATACTGCCATTACATTACTACAAGGTACATATTTTTATATGACATATCTCATCCAAATTTACGAGGGCTTGGGTTAAAAAGAAAGATGGTGAAAAGCTTAAGTCGTAATAATCTACAACTACACACATGATATTGATAACATTGAATGAAGGTTGGTAAAAGTTTATTACACATTTCATTTTGACAGAGGCCTTGTAGTAGAATCACGGATAGGTATAATTCCTGTCTCTTATACACATCTAGATGTGCCAATCAGAACACAGTAAAGTGTGTTAAAGGTTAACCTCGTTGCAAATGTTGAAAAGCTGTGAGCCACAGTGAGTAAAAAACGGAGTAAATGCGGTCTAGCATGACTAGCCTTGATTCGGCAAGGTAGTGATTTCTATACTTCCATTTAGTATTGCATCGCTTTGCAGGTTGTTCTGCTTCCAATTACGGTAAACAATAAACAACGTGATCTGTAGAAATCGTAATAATTTGTACATGATTTGTCATCAGTATTATTTAAAAGAAGAAAATTCCTACTACCAGAAGAATAATATCAGATCAAAATTCTCCGAATTGGAAAGTTTACCTATAACTACTGTCTGCTCTCCTCCTCTATAGGGGAAAATGTAGGCCGTACGTAAGCCTAAATGACATCGAAATTCGAACATACTGAATGCCCACTAGGTTACCCACCCAGCTGGCGAACTAAACACAGTTTTAAAACATGATCGATTTAATAATAAGGTAGGATATAACAAAACAATAAAGTTCTAACATTGTTTATTTAGTAAATTGCAACATTGCTTACGCGTTGAAAGCTGGTAAACTTATTTCAATATTGTTTACGCATTGATTATCAGCCCGACGATCCAGCCTACGATCATTGCAAAGCTAATTAAAATAACAATGACCTTCGTAGTGGTTCGTAGCTACATTCCAAACGGTACCTACGAGCAAGCTACGAGTGGTTACGCGCAGATATGAAGCGATATTTCCTGCTTGTACTGTAAGTATCGATCCCACATCAGTTTCTTATGTACAGGTGATGGATACAAAAGTTTGGTGTTTGCAAATATTTTTTAGTTTTCTTTGATAGTATTACAATAGATACCACTTTAACACAAACTGTGAAGTGTTTTGGGTTTTCAGATCAGTGGCACCTATCACTTTGATGGTGCACCCAAGAATAATATAAAATATAAACAAAGGAAAGCAAAAAGACAGTTTGAAAAAAAAACACAAAAAAAAGGGGAAAAATAGCACAACATAAAAACAAAACCAAGCAATTTACAGTATCGTGTTACCCGTATTTGTATATCTCACAAATTGTTACTATCATTAAGTCACAAGTGGGCAAGGTGCGGCTTGCCGGCCGCATGCAACCCATCAGCGATTTTTTTTGCGGCCCACGACAATGAATTAAAAACCCTATGTTTACGGCCCGCCAATCAAGATTGGCTAGAAAACACCTTGTTTGTACGGGCGACACAAATAACATGTAAAAAGTAACGTTAAAACCGAGACTAAAGGTGATGTAAAAGCAGTGATTGGAGGTTTTTGGAAGCTCACTGGAACATCAAAGTTTGGGTGCGGCCTTCGGTGTTAAATCAAAAGTTCACTTTGGCCCTCCGACTGATTTTTATGCCCACCCCTGATGTAAGTAAATTAAATGAAAAACACTGAGCTGCACAACAAACCTGTATATAGTAGTCATGTAAAATTACAAGAAAGTCAATTTTTTTTTTTCACAGACCAGGGCAGAAACTAACTCTCAAAAGTTAGGAGAAAGACTTACTGATATTTTCAAGGAAATGAAATACCAGAGAGGAGGAAGGTGGAGAATTAGGAGGAAAGTTAAAATTGAAAAAATAAATGAAATACACAAAAATATTAAATATACAGATAATTTGCTGTTATTTATTTATGCTACTTTTTTTCAACTTGTTCACTTCATATCCAAATTATAATCTATCCTTGCAAATACACAAAAAATAGATATCTTAAATCTTGGCAATCACTTAATGTTCTGGAATGTTCGAGGCATTGCTGGCCATCATTAATGTTAGGCATGTTCTCGAACGTGACTTTCTGATTTGTGATTTGCATTCAACAGAATTTTAATTACAGTAAATGTTAATGTTACGCATGTTCTCTAATTTGATTTTCTAAACACTGATTTGCATATAATAGAATTTTAATCATGCTGTGCTTGTTCTACAGCATGATTTCAGAGCACTATAGCATTCTATAGACTTTAGCTTGATAATACTCCGCAGGTATACATGCAAGATTTTCTGAACATACTGTAAATTTGCATTTTACAGACATAAATGTTTGAGTCATTAAGGTATGAATTTTAATACTGCAACAAATCTTAACTGATTTGCATACTTAAAGACAATTCAAGGGCACTCACAAACCTCATCTATAATTTGGACAGCGAAAAAAAAATCAGATGAAAAAAAATGAAAAGGAAAACTAAACGCTATTCATGATTCCAATGAACAGTGTTGATTATAGATTATAGTTTTGTATTTTTAATGAATACAGTATGTACCAGGCCTACACAACAGGTGATGTAATTTCCTATCTTTCAATTACATTTTGGTAGAAAATGCTCATCCCCAATATTTTAATCTCCAAGTTTAGAAATTCAGGCCCTGTTCTTTTTTGATGGTCACTGACTAAAGAAAGTCCAAAAACCCCTACAGAGTATACAGTACTGCAGGATTAGTTTATTTGGTGTGGTTGTCTAAAAAGAGTTAGCCTGCTTTCCTTCAAATCGCTACACAGTCACTACACTGTTTTCAGTACAGTCATTGTACGGCATAGCAGAATCCGATCGAAATCACGTTCACTAAAAAGCAGCAGCACAATGCTTGAGTTTTATTTTTGTACCCAAAACTTTGAAGATTAAATTTAGGGCACCATTCAAAACGATTTTGATTGGCTGGATCTACGGCAGCCATCTTGTTGAGTACGCACACGGAACTCTGCATATTTCAAAGACTGAATGCATGGCGTTAGCGCTCTAGCATTCTTAGTATAACTCTATGTTGGCAGCAGACAAAAAACACATAATTGGTATGTCGGGAATAACAAGTTCTGGGAATTATGCAATTAAGCAGCCTCCTCTGCTCTTTGGATGGCATTCTTATCTGTACATGTAATTTTAAAACATTCACATCACATCCTAGATACATATTTATAATTTTTGGTTGACAAAAGACGAACATCTATTGATATAACTTCTTATGCAAGAGAACAAACAATGTGACAAGCAACAAACTAGTAACCTTTTGATTCCAAAGTATTAACACAATTTTGAAAAGATATAAGTGACAATTTGAATTTCCAAACAATAATCAAATGCTTTCCAATGAAATAATTAAATAGAAAAAAAAATATAAAAAAGTCAACAGCATGTGAGGCTACAGTATGCAATTGGAAAATCTATATAATAAATTGTATCTCCATTTAAGGGGTTTTTTTCTAATATTATTATCAGCAAAAACTTCTCTATCTAATGTCATTGTCTGTCAATGCCTATACAGAACATTCAAACATGATAAAACAGAGGGATGAAGTTGGATAATAGATTGAATAATTCAGAATACAAAGTAAGAATTCGCAATAAGACATGACGGAATGCAGGAATTCAGTCCAGAAAACTACAACGCAACATTTAGCAAAGACATGATGGAATGGAGTGGTACAGGCAGATGACGGAAGAGCTCAAGAAACTGATAATGTAATATACTTAGCAAATGAAACATGATGAAATGGAGGGGTATAAGCATATGAAGGAAGAGCTCATGAAAAATGTTAATGTAACAAACATTAAGTAATAGAACATGACAGAATGGATTTGAGCAGTAAGAGAAGAGCTTCAGAAAATGATAACGCAACAATTAGCATGATGGAACGAAAGGGAGCAGGCAAACAGAGGAAGAGCTGAAGAAAATGATAATGCAACATTTACAAAAATAAAAATGTGAAGGGGTGAAGGCAAATAAAGGAAAAGCTCAAGAAAACAGAAACGCAACATTTTCTAAGGATATGTGAAGTCGAATTCAGAAAAAAGATATCACTAACATGACATTATAGAAAGATGAATATGAGAGCATTGGAGAACTAAAAAAAGTTAAGAATAATTTCACATTATACTTGAATAAGAATGACAAGATCCAAGTAGGAGTGATATTTTGCCCTACCTGATGTGTTTATTGTACTGAAGTCTTAGTACGTTCCCAAATACTTACAAAAATATTTTCAAGTGATTTGGGTGGAAAACGAACCCACGAACTCCAGATAACTAGCATTTGCTTAGTGTATTCAGTACGATAACTCAGGTATGGCAAAACATCACTCCTATGATATTTTCCCGATGCAAACACACATCGAATAAAATCCAAATAGAAAGATAATGGAACAAAAATTATAAGATAAAAACAAAAAAAGAGAGTTCCAAGTAGAAATATTAATGGGTAGACAGAGTAAATGAAGAATGTAATGATTGAGATAGATTTCAAAAAGATAAGTAAAGACAGGGGAGAGATTTACAGCCTCAAATAACATTTTAAGGAAGTACCCAGGAAAGAAGAAACAAACTAACTTAGCTGAAACAAGGTGAACGAACACTGATAAAGAAATGAAAGTAGTACAAAAAAAAGCAGAAGACGTGATGGTATGCGAATAGGCTTACAGTAAATATACTTCGGCACGCGTATAGGTAATTGCCGGAGTAAAAATGTTGCAATTTGCTACAATACAGAGATTTTGAATGTCATTAATCTGATTGGATTGTACTAATGGAAATATTTTATTGTTGGCCTATATTTCCGTAAAAATTAGGACGGACATAAAATTGTTAATGCTAATGATATGGTCTGACGTATAGTACTTTCGTCAAGTAAATTACTTTCTTGTTGATCAATTTTACAAATTTTCAACAATTCATGAAAGCAGAATGGATCATAAAAACATTTAAAAATGTATTTAAATTAACTTTACTCATTCCATTACAGGGAAATTTAAAGCAATAAGATTACATTTACGATAAAATATTTTAATACTTTCATGAAAAAAGATAATTTCTGTTTGTATTAGGATATCTGATCTGATATCCTAATTCAAATAGAATTTGTTTCATTTAGCACTTTATAATAACACTGAGTAGGTGAGCACTTTGTATAGCACCAAATACCTGTTAATTACATTACATGGTAATGTCAGTCTCATAATCTCTATTTATGTTATTAATCAATTTCGGAGCGCTTTGTGAACTGTGGCGTGATAATAAAGGTTTCCAAAATGCCCCAAGCCTTGCAACAACATAATAACCCTTATTAAAAATTCTACGACTGAATAACAATTCTGCATGGAGAAATTCAAGAGAGGAACAATTTTCCAATAATATTTTTAAAAAGTATTCAACAATATAACAATTCTGCAATTTAAACCTCATTGAAAATTTTTTCAACAGACTAAAAATTTTGCACAACTGTATTAAAAAATACTTCAACAGAACAACAATTCTGCAATAATGTTTTTAAAAAATTCTTCAACAAAATGATAATTCTGCAAAACCTTACTGAAAAATTATTCAAAAGAATTACCAATTCTGCAAAACTGTGTTGAAGAATTTTTCAACAGAGTAACAATTCTGCAAAACTATTGAAAAATTCTTTGCAACAATTGTGCAAAACATACACAGGTTGATCTGCACTGTAGTTTAAAATCAAATCAGCTCAGCTACTTAGCATGTCTGGGTTTATTGGCTCAGCTTTTCTGCATACCATACTCATGCATAGTTTTATTAGAGTTACTATTAAATTGGATGTCTCTTGTGATTACTTAAATTGCCTGTGCATAATAAAAGACTGAAGGATTTAAATAGAGCTTTTACATAATTATGTTTTCAGGAATTTTACTTCAAAATGTCAATTTAGTAGTGAGCATAATTTTCAGACAATAAATTAACTTTAAAACAAAGTTGAATAAATATAAATAAAAATATTTAATACATCGAAGTGAAAATGCTTCAAATTTATGTAGCTACCTGGTTTTTATTTTTAAGTTAAAGAAATTAATTTCATTTGTCAAATTACTAGATTTGATTTGATATATTAAATGGAAAAAATAAATCAACTTGCTCTGAAATATTAAGAACAAAATGTATATATACTGTAAAATGGTATTATTTTTCTAAAATAATATTGAATATATCAATGATATTGAAAGACCAAAAAATGCAAAAAATAGATCTACTTTGAAATATGAAGAACAGGATATTAAAAGTGTTAACACAAACAATGCAAAAATTTGCTTCTTTGAAATTAATTATTAATTTTAAAAACCCGATTGAACAATTTAAGAACAGGATATTAAAAGTGTTAACACAAACAATGCAAAAATTTGCTTCTTTGAAATTAATTATTAATTTTAAAAACCCGATTGAACAATTTAACATTCATTGATTTGTCAATTAAAACATTTGCAAGAAATTATAAGAAAATTAAAAATATAAATAATAACCCAAATATATAGCTTTCACAATAAGAAATTGGTCAAAAAGTAGATAAAGATTAATGTATCAAAAAGACAAATTCTTTAGGCATTATATAATATCACATTGCATATGGTAGATATTGCTTAATTAACTGCCTAAATTGATTAATTATCTATAACAATAAACTAATTAAAAGGCAAGGTATACTGTAGAATATTTCTCTATAAAATACAGCTCTCTCTAGAATCCAAATGCAATAGATCAATTTTATTCCTTGAATATTGTATGGTGAGTATAATACCAATTTTAACGAGAAAGCTTTTGACAGTTATTATGCCATGCAAGATATAGAATAGCGCCCTCTCCAGTTTAACTGCAATAAAGATTATTTACAGTAGGAATCCACAGAAAATCGATACTCACAGCCACTCTAACTTTTCTATTGGTACTCAACACAAGATATTATTCTTAAGTCTTAAGTGTTGTCATCACTCATTATTCTTAAAAATTGTAGTCCTGAAGACGTTAAAGTGTTTCTAATAATACTCATTATTCTACAAACTATTATTAGTTAATAAAATATTATATTTCTCAGTTAAATCTTCTTTATAATGAAACAAGGATTTGAACAATTGAATTTTGTGCATTTTAACCATAACAATACCTTGATTATAAAAATTAATTAAAATATTGTATTTCATTGTCGAAGTTAGATTAACACAGAAAGCATTAAGTGCTATTTTTAAGTAGTAAGTATACTGCATCACAAGCTTCATACAATCTGGAAAGTGAAAGGGGAGAGGGAGGAAAGGCAACAGATAAAAAACTCTATAAAAAAAAATTAATTGCTTATATAAAGATACTAAAATTTAGAATCCATATATTGTAATATATTATTAATAATCCTTGAATAAAAATAGTAACAACAATTTGAGGCTTGAACTAGGAAATGCAATCGCCAACAATTCTAGACAAAGATATTTAAAGCATTGAGTCATAATAGTTAAGAAAAAAATGCAAAGAATTCTAATAACAAAACTAGAGTTGATTCACCAAGCCACTCAACAACTATGTTCTCACCTCTAGAGGGCCTTAGTCTGTTAAATCTATTAGAACACAACATGACCTCTAACCTATACTAGACTTTTTCCTCCAGGAAACTGGTCTCTTATGTAGCTCATCGCTGCAGTTATACACGTTTCCACCTTTTCCTAGCCTCTAACATATGCATAATTTGTGTGAAGTGGCAAGAAATCTCTAAAACCATCAAGGAAATTGTTTAATTAACTTAGAATGCTTCGGTAGAATTAGAATCTGATCACAGTGCCAATTCTCTATTGAATGAATTCAATTTAGAAAGAAAATGTTTACATTTAAAGAGGATTTTACTGTCTAAACAGTGAAATGAATATTGATTACACTGTGTTAATAAGAAGTTGATGAGTTTACAGATATCAACATTTCTGGAGGATGCTCTCAAGCAAGCAAACTCAAAGAGGCCCACATACATGCACAGTCAGCCAATACAATACAGTAGGCATTATGATAAAATCATAATTTTTATAAATATGAGACATTAAAATATTAAATTAAAGTTTAGGACAAATAAAATTAATTGTTAAATTTCACATTAAGGATTTGAAATTATTTTTTGGTGAAGATATTTACTATTTATTATCCTAACTAGTGGTAAACAGGCTGGTAAATAATAAAAATTTGTGTTTTTTAGAAGTAAAATGAATCTCTATAATGTATTCTGCCATTTCCACCTCTTCTTTCAGATTATCATTATTTTTATTATCCATGGAATATGTCTTTTTTTTAAATTTAGTAAATTTTTTATGAGGCTCCTAACATTTGATCAGGGTGGGGACGTGAGTCTATCAATTGATTTTATTTGGCCTTACGCATTTACAATTACCAGACTAACAGAATTTTTAAAAATAGTTCATGGTGTATAAAAATATTATTCATGGTTTTTCAAGGATTAAAGAGTGACAGATGTTTAGGCCGATAAACCTCATCGTCAAATACAATACCATACTCAGTTCAACATTCAAGTCGCTAGTTTGAATCAGTACACCTAAATGTATTAATGTTCACAAGCTGATTCAAGGAGGCCCAGCTGAACTAGGCACCCTACTGTAATTCTACAATACCATACACAGCTCAACATTTAATGTGCTACTTTGAATCAGTACACCCGAATGTATTCATGTTCACAGGCTAATTCAGGGGAGGCCTCACTGAACTAGGCCCCCTAAATGTATAGTAGCATACTCAACTTAACATTTAATGCGCTACTTAGAATCAGTACACCCGAATGTATTAATGATCACAGGCTGATTCAAGGGAGGCCCAGCTGAACTAGGCCCCCCCTAAAGGTACAGCACAATACTCAGCTCAACATTAAATAATTAATAAAACAGAATATATGATCATAGGGACACATGAGAAGCTTTCTAAGATTTCAAACAGTGATACTGATATCAAAATTGATGAGCAAAGTCTGATCAGGTTAAAGAGTTGAAAGCACCTTTGAATATGTATTGATGAAAACCTCACATGGGAAAACCATGCTGATCATGTAAAGGCTAAGGTTTTGCCAGGCTTGTACTACCTAAGAAAGTCAAATGCATTAGTCTCTCAAAAAATTCAAAGTAACATACAATACTATCATAGCTCCACACTTCTACTACTACAGTGTCGTTTGGAGTAATTCAATGAATATAAAAAATATTTTGATAAACTCCAAATCCTGCAAAACCGTGCAGAAAAGATTATTACAAGATCTTCACGATGCGACTCCAGCACTCAAGACCTTAATCCACTTACTGTAATCTTAAACAAAGAATGCATAATACTGAAGCAATAACTATGTATCAAATCTTCAATAACAATGTTCCATCATATCTTCCTAACCGCTTTCACATAGAGAAAATAGTTGCTGCGAAGCAGCCAATTCATATTCTTGACAGCAATTTGACCTCTGAAAGGTCATTGTTTGTCAAAAAACAAGGGCCTAAGACGACTGAAAAGCAGAGTTTCCTTCTTTCGTTCTGCCAGGTAAAATCAATTACTTTAGGCGATGTTTGTAGACTAACCTACACGTACCAACGTCCGCATGTCGCGATGCTCGAGTATTACTATTCAGCGTTTTTACTATATTTATAGGTTTCCTATTTCTACGTTTAATCAGCCCATGTCTCAGCCAGTGCCAGATTAACCATTAGGCAAATAAGGCACAAGCCTTGTGGGCCAGGCGTAAATTATGGGCCATCAAAAGTTGGACTGCAATATTATTTACACTCTATTTTCCGGTATTATTAGGCCAGAAAACTTGGAGACATTCTACTGTTAGAGTTGTGGCAGAGTAACGCTTCTCTCCGACACGAAAGATTTTGTAATCACGGTAGCTGGGGTTTTTACATTTCGTAATTATTACCATGGGGTCCATTCAATTAACATTTTTGGGCCATTTCCAAAATGCGCCTTGAGGCCAGACGATGCTTAATCCGGCACTGGTCTCAGCCACAATATTTTGAGGCCAATATTATTTACGAACCCAGTTAAACTTATTTACTAGCCTATTTCAGCGTGCTAATTATTACATTTAGGCGCAGTTGTACTTCGCAGCACTTCACTTGCAATTTGCAATTTCTAGTTACAATACTAGACTTGCCAATGGTATAAACTTTAACATTCCTAAAGTGAACACAGCGTGCAAGAAAAATAGCCTCTCATATCATAGTCCTATGCTTTGGAATGACCTTTCCGATGAACTTAAATGTTCTTCCAATCTCCATATTTTCAAGCAAAGTCTTCATAAAATTTTTTGATTTTATCCATATCATCCCCGAAACTTAGAAATACCGTGTTGGTGTCCGGCGGGAGATAGTTTCACCGGTAGTTAAGATATTATGTTTTTGTTGTTTTCTTTAATTCATTTTATTTTCTATAATTTTTTTCTTTTCTAATTACGTATGGCTTTGCACAGCCTTGATGAAAAACACCCATGAGTGATTCAAGTGTCTCCGTGTTTAAATAAAGTATATTATTATAATACGCACTACTTTGAATCAGTACACCTGAATGTATTAATGTTCACAGGCTGATTCAGGGGAGACCTCACTGAACTAGGCCCCCTAAATGTATAGTAGCATACTCAACTTAACATTTCATGCGCTACTTAGAATCAGTACACCTGAATGTATTAATGTTCAAAGGCTGATTAATGTTCAAAGGCCCAGCTCAATCAGGCCCCCTGAAATGTTAAATACCATAGTCGTACTAATGCTTAGTTTAAGATTGCCATTTCTGGCCATGTTTTCAGTCAATGTCATGGAGGTCTGGCTCCTCCATCTTTAAAAATTAATTTCTATATTGAATACCTTACATTCACCACTGATGTTAACTGGCAAAATCTCTCCTTTATATGAATAAATCATGCATTCTTATCTAAAGATACCTTCTAAACACATACTAGCATATCAGGAAGCAAATAAAGCATCTTAATACAAGAATATTTATAAAAACATTACTGTAGTTAATATAGCTTATGTATTACAAAAAAAGAGATAGAATCAATACTCATTTGGTAGTGCAACCGAATTACAGGTGGCTATTTTGGGTTTTAATCCTTATAAATTAAAATACAATGTAATTTTAGAACTGAATTTAGAGATTGTTTTGCCACAAAATCCAAACCATATTATTGTTAAATATTCAAATATATTTTACTGGCGTGGTCCTTATAGCACAGGCTGAATTAAAGGGGCATTGGGAAGCCTATCATCGAGAGAAAAGGCAAGAAAACCAATAAATATGGTAACATCCTCTTTAATGTAAAATTATGTAACATCATCACACAGGAAAGACACAATAACAAGGAAACATCTGGATTTTACTACAGTATTCGCATAGTATAAAACTCACTAATGTTCCCTGCAAAGTCTACAGACTTCACTATTTAAACAAGCTCCGTCACTAAATTAAGTTTCTGTCAAAATTCATCCCTGTGTATTGAAAATTTTAACATCCTTGAATATTTTTTCACATTAAAATATTATCAGCATAAATACCAGAGAAGCATTTACATGCTAAAAAAGTCCAAACCCCACCATATATACACCGTAATATTAGCACTGGTATACTTTTTAGTGTAAAAGACTTTAAATCATAAAAGAACTTAAGTCACAAAGCCTCATAAGGCCCTTCCTATACTGCCAATGATCAATTCTTGTATTAATTAAGAAAATTCTAAACTACTGTAATAAATCATCAGTTCTTTGGACCTGGAACCAGCTGATACCAATTCAATAAGGAGAGTACTACAGTATGTTCAATAATTGAATCAATATAAAAGATGCAATTAGGATTTTTTCTAGTATTAAACACTAGACAAACTGAGTACTATTTAAATAACCTTGATTATGTAGGTCTCATTATTATCACGAACAAATATTGGATTTCAAACAGGAAGTGGTAACTAATGCAATGCATGAAGGGACATTATTCAGATACAGAATACAGTACTTATTAATATTGCTTAATATTATGTTATAATAAATAATATTAAGAGCACATAGAAAAAAATTGCTAGATTATCATTCCCGCCCGCGTCAAAAATTTGGGAAATATTGATGCGAGAATAAATTTGCTGCATCATTTATTTATTTATCTGTTACTACTTTTCAAACTGGTCATTTGCTATGTCTAGGCCCCTAAAGGCAGGATTGTTTTTAGCTAATTGTAAGCCCTTTTCCGCATCCTACAGCTAGGCCTACTGCAGCAGATGCACATCAAAGTGTATCAATTAAGTATTAGTAGCATCTGGCTATAAGAATATTGATTCTTGCGCTACTAGCTTCCGCATATTCTCCATTACAGAAGACATGAGGAATTCTCCAATGTTGTATTTCATCAATATTTCATTGAGTTATCTAGATAGCTTTCACCTTTTCGAGATGAGAGCCAAATCGCGAAGTTGTAACAGCCGAAATCCAATGCGATTGATCAAAAGTATGCAGGGTGCTGTCGAATAGATTTCTCATCATTACTGCACGAATGACGCATCCACGTTAATGAATTCATGTGGAGCTATGTTGAATGTTAGTGTCAAGTTCTCGCATATCATGAGATACTCTCTGGTAATTTGTTGGATATACTTGTTTGAATAATTTAAATTCATAATATCAACTATTAGAAATGTTCATCTTTGTTGCTTTCTTATGCATAACATTGAAAATCAAGCCATTTTTCTTTTCATTTTTGGCCATTAATTGTTCCAATGATATCATATTTTTTCTGATGACCCTGCCTGTATATCCAATAATTTCTTCGATTATGACCTCTTTTCTCAAAATTGGAATTATAAATTACCTACACCAAAACCAAAAGTGCCACTAGACTATCGAAACATAGTAAGATCTTGCTGGGTACATGACAGGGAAAATAGAGTTAAACCATGGTACAAATCGCCATGTTTTTAATCCATGGTCACTTGTTGAAGTAGTATAGGTCATTGTCCTACTTTCTTGTATGACACTACGTTGACCTGAGCCAATTTATGTAACTGCTCTTATAACAACGACATAAATTCTGACCTTTGGTTCTAGTTTCAGTTTAGCTTTTAATTTTAAAAATTAAAAAAAAAAAATCTAAGAGAAATTAAAGCTGAAAATTGCACTTACAAAAATTACATTTTCCTTGTAAATTTTTCAAAAATTTTTGATAGAAATAGAAAATGCTCCTTATATCATGAGCAAATGTGGTCAATACAGTTATTTCAATTTTTAGTTATTTTCAAAATCTAACAAATATTTCTGTGGACATTGTGATTCAGTTGTTACTACCACCAATAAAAGAAATCCAGTTAAACTTGCCTAAGACGACTTTGCCTAACTCACACACACAGAAAATGAAACATCTTGAAAGAAATCAAAAGTGCTCTATATATCATGAGCAATGTGGTTAATATGGTTTATTTTTTTTTTCCGTTTGAGTGAATACACAATCACCAAAATCATAAAGAACTCAATTGAAAATGAATTCGCACAGAAAATAAATATTTGTTTACTCTATTAAGGTGAAACATCTTTGAGAAATACAGTGTTTTGGAGATAAAAGGTAATTTTGTTTCTACTGTATCAGGATTTGAACCCAAGACTTTCAAGTAAGTATAGTATCCTATGCACTTAATTTGAATGCATGATATTCTCTAAGGAATTTAATAATAACATACCTAGAATACACTTAGTGACCAGCCACAAGTCCAAATGTCACTCAATCTATTATTAGCCTAGTATTGAATAACTATATTAAAAGGAAACGATACCACTTGTTAACACAACAGCGGGGTGGTAAAATTATATTTTACATCCGTTGAACCATGTAATACAGCAATTGTTCTGACATAGTTTCCCAATAAATACCTTGGGGTTAACTGAAGGTCTACATTTCTACTACTATACCTGTACAGTGTTCTCCCTAGCATTATGGGCAAGCATCATGGTAAGTGTTAAGTCCACCATAGTTGGGACTGACAGAAGGTATTTTTAATAATTAGGAGGCATTGAAATGTCATAAAATTGTACTTTATGACTATACAAAAGCAGGGAACAGTAAAATAATTTAACTGTTCCCTGATAAAAGCATCATGGAAGATGTTGCAAGCATCATGGCCAAATGTCAAACATTATGAGGAAAGTCCCAAGCATCATGACACCATGATGCTTCAGGGTCTGGGGAGAATACTGTTGTAAATATACTGTGCCAGTCATGGAAATAAGCAACTGCAATACAATTTATATAAAGTACAGTAAATAAATTATTTATTTAAATAGGACGGTAAGATGTACAATTTTCCATGTCAGCCTTTGCTTACTGACTTAATTGAGAATTTATGTTTATATAAATATAGTATATTATTATTTACTTTCACAATACTCAAATCTTTATACAAAATTAAATAATGAACTATATTAAAGAAGAGTAGGGTGGAGTTAAATAGCTACAGTAGTGATTAAGATGCTTGACTTCTAATCCCAGGGTCCTGGGTTCAATTTCTGTGACAGCAAGACTTTTTCTCACGACTAAAAACAACTCCACTCACTAAGCCTCATAAAGACACTTCACTGATAAAAGCATCACATTATTTCATTTATTTAAAAGGGCCCCTAAATATCAGTGGACCTTTCGAGAAGCTCTTTTTGAAACACATGTTAATGTGAATGTTTGTTGTGTTGCTTTGATACCTGATTCTTGTTGGAGTTTATACAGAAAAAAAGTTTATTTTTGAGAGTTGTGTTACAACATTGTGAACTGTGTTCATATTTTATATGTCAAAGAGGGATTCCTAGTCATTTCTATACCGCTCGGAAATACGTCAAGTAGGAATTCATGACACAGGCCAATGAGAGCTGTCAGTGATTGACTACTGACTACACCAAGCCTAAGACTAGAAAATAGAAAACTGCTTTTGCTAGACCCCAGGGTAGGCCCATCTTGAGGGTTGTTCCTACTGTACTGTACAACATAACTACAACAATAACTACTTCTTTCTTTCATTTATTTTAGAATTACTACAACCACAATATCAGCAAAGTGCATTTGACATGACATGACTGCCCCCAATTAGTGTAGGTTTCCTTGTTACAATCCTATAACCAAATATTTTCTTAGTAGCAAACATGGTTACTGTTCATGTGATAGAATCAAGTAGGCCTATAATTTAAGGTTGTAAATTTGGGCAACAATGGCAGGTTGGCTAGCCTAGAGCATTTGTCAGGCTTCAGCAGCAAAAACATTACAGTACAGTATAGTATAATGTACTGTCACCATCATCGTCATAATCAAGTTCATGTTATATTACTATCCATTATTGGTTGACATGCCTAAAGCCTTGTCCAGATTATAAAATTTTATTTTTTTTAAATAAAAACATGCGACATGCCTAAATATGGTCATGATGAGATCATATCATGACCATATATAGGCACATCATGACTATATATGGGCAAACGACAGTTTTTGTCAAAAGAAAATTTGATAGTGTGGACAACAGATAGTTATCAAAACCTTGATGCCATTAAATGACCAGCAAACCTAATTATACCACGAAGTTATATAATTCCCCTTTACTTAACACCTTACTTCAGGTTTCTGCACACCTTTATGAGGTGTCTTCATATAATGGCCTTGTATAGCTTACATTTTATAGATTAATTTTCTCCCAGATAATCGCAAACTCGAATAAATAATGAGTGTCGACCCGACCTTGAACCGAAGTTTCCTTCCTTAAGAGATTCTAATAATATTAGATTACATAGGTCACCCCATTAAAAGGATATCACAGAACCTACCAGTTAATCAAACCTTCCTATACAAAGAAACTATATCACTTAATATTAACAACTTATTTGATTTGTTTTTATTGATTTTATCACTATTATTTATTATTATTCATTTTTTTACTTCATATTAAAGTTGTCTGTGGTATTTAGTTGTCAGGTAAGTCTACCGTATAATCTTGCAGTTGTGTTGGAATACACAGAAAAAAAATAAAACAACATTGCAGAAACTTCCTTGATAAAAATTAGTACAGTATAGTTGGAATTTCAGATATTTCTTTTTATTTATTCTTCTCACTATATACAGAACTCAAGAATTATTTCATTGGTAGGAAAAAACGTAGGTAAGTTAAAGGGGGACCCCCCCCCCCAAATACAAAAAAATGTGGAAGAAGGTACAGGGGGAAAGGAGAAAATTACATTCAAATTTTTAATCTAAGAGTGCTATTTCCAGCCATCTAGAAGTGTCAGACATAAAATTTTGTACTTCAGCCCAAACCATGGTGGGACTGGGGTGGTCTAAATCCTTCATCTATAAAACTGACTTTCTGGGTCTCTCTATTTCGAATCCCTATATCCACCACTAAAAAAGTTGGCAAGGAATCAAAGATCAAGCAATATTACTAACTAAACAATAACTTTCCTCCATTTCTCCACTCTCCAAAGCTCTACTACTAAGCAAAGAAAAAACAGTTGTTATTCAATTCCCACCCAAATCACAAGTTTTCTTATATTTTGGAACGTACTGAGCAATCAGTACGAGTGTACATTAGGTAGGGAAAAATATCACATTAATTTCCTGATGCAAAACATCACTGAAATACTCATACAACAGTGTCATTTAATATCAATATTATTTTATTTTATAATAATGGTTATTTTGTAATAAAACAAACTGTCTTGCAATTTTGTATCAATTAGGACACCATTAAATAATTTCCATCTTTATTTTTCTTTCATTAAACAGAGTTAAAAAAAAAAAGATTGACATTTTGACCATGTGATATGAATTCCTGCATATCCATCATGACCTTTAACAGTAAAAACCATCCCAAAAATATGGGTGTGTTATTACAGAATGAATATTTAACTTTTTTTTCTCATAGCTAAGAACTTGATTCCTAGAGCCAATGGAATTTGCATCCTGAAATTGTGATTTTGAAAAAAAAAAGGGGGGAGGAATAAAATAAAAAATATACCGATGAATTTGAAAACTTCGCATAAAATATTATGAATGAAACTACTATTCTTATAATTGAATTAATGACCTTGAATTTCCTGTTTTACTTCAAATCATTACACACTGAAAGCATCAATGAATATCAAAACACTAAAACCTATTTTTACCTGAAGCCAAAATATAAACATACTTTACTTACAGTACACATACCTGTGGAAGCAGGTCGACTCGGCCCCATCAACCTACAGTATGCAGTGATGTATCTACCTACAGTAAATTGGACAACACAATTCAACCTACATTTAACTGTATAATAGAATGAAAAAGATTCTAGTAATCTAGCAGGGAAAGAAACAACACAAACATAGGGCCTACCCTACTATGTACAGTATCTGCTGTAGACAGGGAGAATACAGAGCAATATTCATCTATACTGTAGGCAGGGTAAAAATACCGGTAGTGACACCTGAAATTTGCTGGCAGGGGGTCAACTAGTCCAACCAACCAACTTCATGGAGATTTTATGGCTTAGAAATGACCCAGAATAGTGCTTCTAGACCACAATTTTGGCAATCGTAATAACTACATTTGGGACGGTTACTATTTTCAGTCTGATGTCCTTGCTGTGGCGTCGAACTACGGTAGTGGACATCTTATCATAATTACTATTTTGCCTGTTCATGTTGTTACAATGTCAATGTCATAGAACTGTTATCATTGTTTATTGAACTATTTAGAGCAAGGCAATTGTGTAACATGTCATACAAAATAGAATAGAAAACGAATACTTAGTTTTCTACTCTGCACTATAAATTTTTACAAGGGCTATCAAAATAAAAAATAGTAAATGTCCATTGGTCAATTTTATCACATGATCAACAACTCTAATCCAGTAGTTTGGGAAGGATTAAGGTTAAGCCTCTGGTATGTAGGCTAAGAGGAAGCTTGATGTAACAATTCCATAATTTCACTATAGAAAAAGAAATGAATAATCCCAAAAAATTATTGTTATATCACCTAACGCAAATATGATAATCCAGTTGTTTCAAATTATTTTGAAGAGTTAAAAAAACATGCTCTTGTTTACAACTTTACTGTTTCCCTACCACCACCCAACCTAAAACAATAGACAGTACAAGTGTACTGCACTATTAAAATGATTCAGCTTGAGATTTTATTTTTTAAACAATATTTCACTAGGGTTTAGAATATACAGAGTACATGAAACAGCTGTTTACCTCCACCCACCTATACTCTATGCTTTGTACTCATGTGAAAATGATGAAACAATGGATGATCACTAAGGGCCTGTTTCTACTGGAAAGAAATAATCGATTAAAAATCGCTTTTTCGAAAAACGCTTTTATTCTCGCAGTAGAAACGGGACCAGTTTGGAAAAAGCGATTAAAAAAAATCGATTAAAAACATGCAATGGATAGCGTGTCTGAACGGCAAATAACCGATTTTGGCTGTGCACCTTTTAGCTGCAACACAAAAAAGCGATTATCAGGTGAAATGTGACCTCCAGGTAAATCACTGCAAAGACTAGATCGTATTAGGCGCAAACTTTCAAAAAAGATTTGTCCTCTTGTTCATGTCCTAGGCCTACAAGCTTAAAACGTCAACATGAGGAGTGACGAATTCGTTTTGTAATTATTTTGTGGGGGGGGGGGTATTGGGCCTAGGACTCTCCGCCCTTTTGGGCCTACCATTGTCCTCGTTTGGTCGTCGTTCATAATTGTGCCGATGATCACAGTCGAAAACATTTGCCTTCTCGCCCCACATCGTATCTTACTTGAGAAAGATACTATCCTATACAGGAAAACAATGTGTTGTATAAACAAAATGGTGACGTAATTTCCGTCACGAAAACCGATTTTCGAAAAATCAAAAATGCAGTTGCAACGCCAGCAGGCTGTCTGGTACTCATTAAAAAAACGGTTTTTAAAAATCGATTATTTTGTGTTTATCAGTAGAAACACACCCTAACATATTACAAAGTTTTTAGGAAATAGTTAGACTACTGCATACAGTATAATGTGTTAGGTCTACTAGCAGCAGACAGTACAAATTGATTTTATGGGTTGATATATTGTAGGTGGTAAAAAAAAAAACGATCATTCAGGTCTACGTTGGGGGTCAACTTAGTAAGGAGAGGTCACGTTATATTCAGCAATATGAAATCTAATTTCAAATTTCCAATATTTTCTAACCTAATGGTAATGGAGTAAAGCTTTCATTTCATTTACAGTAGACTGTCTTGTAAAACATTTCCATCATATTTGAATGGCACTGAAAATGGACCCTGGCAAACTACTATACATACAGTATAACATCTTTCAATTACAGTATGTACCCTCACCCGACACTTTTATGGTCAAGGTTTATTACAAGGTGGTCTACAGAGGCCTTATCTATGTTGTAATCTTCTCAAAGTTCAAAGTCTTAAATATAATAAATATTTAGAGAGCAAAAGTACAGGCGTTATTTCCTGTTTATCTATTTCCTGATTAATACTATTAAAATCTAGTATTTTAATAGAAGATCATGTTTAAAAATTAAGAAACTATAATAAAGAAGTTATGATTTATACAAATAATTGCCGAACCTTTATCTTACAAAGCTTGTACAGAAAAAACAAACAAAAAAATTTATCAGACACATAGTTTTAGTAGATTTATGGCTCAGTAAACAGACTTATCTTAGATAAACATTAATAGGTTTGTCAATGGATACTACTGATAGTGAGTGATATTAAAGTATGTATTATATTTATACTGTAGTCAGTACTGTAGGCCTACTATATTAACATGGCATTTAAGTTTGTACAACCTAACACCCCCTGCCCCTCCTCTCAAGTAAAATTTGATCAAAAATATTGCTCAAGTGGTTGGTAAAAATCACCTTGGACCACCTCATTATCTACTGTAGCGCTTCGTCTCATTCTGATTGTGCCCATAATTCCCTTCTACCCAATGTTAATACCGCAAGCTATGTCAAGGCTTTCAGAACCAATTAATTAAATTAAGACAGTACTTAACATTGGCCATACAAATTAATTCCATTATTATTATTTAAAATTAATATTATATTGTCAAAAGAATTTGCAATCATTATTTTTCATTTGATAGCTTTGTACTGTACAGTTACCAAAAAACAATGCTTATCCTCAGTAAACACCCCTACATAATCTACTGTACGTTCTGTTTTGTAATTTACCGGTACAAATTTGTAAAATAGCATGATCAAATTGTAAGGCGAGACATTTTCAATATATAATTAGGAAGAAATATACATATCTTATCTTTGGAGATTTCAAGGCAGCGGAGGGCCTAATAAAAATTAAAATTTTTTTTTTTTCTGAAATTTTCATTTTTCGTGGTGGCAGGTGTGCAATTGGCCAAAAATAAAATTTTATTTTTATTCAAAATTATCAATATTTGCAGTTGGCGGGTTCGCTAAACAAGGTCTTGCCTAAAATAGTATGATCAAATTGATCGGCTCAAAAATGAGCCAAAACCTCAGTCATGGTAACTTGCTAAAAACAGTGGTGGTGGTGGCAGGAGAGTGCAGCACCTTAATCATCAACCAAAAATTTGGGAAAAAGTATCTAAAAGATTCTCTAGGCATGATATTTTCTAAAACATCTTAGAATAGTTTAAAATGGCTCAAAATTGCAATTTTTTTTCCAAGGGCGAATGAACCCCTACAAGAGATTATCAGACCCCCTTACAGATAGTTAAGCCCCTCCTGAACATATCATACAGCTACCACCAGCTGGAAAATTATTGTTGCTCCTTAATTTTCTCAAAATACTCTGATTCACTTTTTATCAGGACTAAACCACAAATCAATCAAGGTATGTTTGTGAATTCCTATTGATAATCTAGAGTAAACACTGCTAAACACATACAAATGAGTAAGAGTAAATCAAAAACATATCGATGAAAGTTCTCATCCCCGACCGCAAAACCAAAAATGGAGCCGCACATTTCAAAATTTGGATTGTGAAATACTGCATCAGAAATTCAGACTGCGACCTTTTACAGTGACTTAAAAAAAATTGACTGCAAGATATCAGAAATTCATTTTAAAAACAAAATTTTAAAATGCTCTGTGAAATGTGTGATTCCCTAGTGAAAAAAAAATAAAACTGATCAACATTGGCCAAGAAAGATCAGCCTGCTACATTTTGAGAGAATAAAAAATGGCCTTAAAACGGGGCACTCACTGTGGCCGACGTCAAGGCTGAAAATTAGTGGTTGCCCGGTCGCCAGTGGCAACCTTTTTTGGTGTCAGGCAATAATAAATGTCTTGGGTATCACAAGTCTGGCAACCCTTACTGGGTTCACGCTAACCGATTGCCATGGGTGAAAACTACAGTATTTTGGATTGGCGAAAAAATAACCAACTGCTTTTAGCCATTTTGGCAAGGGCTTAAAATCATCTAAAAGTTTCAAATACTTGCTAAAAAAATACATCGGTTTTTTTTTGTTCGAGCTCCATTTTTTGCTAATCTATAGCCATGCAAAGTTTATTTGTTGTTGTATAGGTAGTCTAGCTGTAAACATCATTGCATGCTTCGCAATTTGTTATTTTAATGCGGTGGATACAGGGCAGTGGCTGTATGACGACTACATGAAGGTGATCACCTCATGTATGACGACTACGTGAAGGTACTATATTCACTACAGCCGGCTAGCTGGTATTGTACCCTTTGGGCACAAACTGGCCTCAAAGTAGACCTAAAGGCAGCCGACCATCGGGTACATAACAACAAGTCCGAGCTTGTGTTCATCCATGGAGAACTACTACCTATGCTTAGATAGAGGCCTATGCTCACGATGGTGGTAGAAATGTCATTAATAATTATTTAATCAATGATTTTGTGTTATGTGTGTAATATTTTAAGAATGCACCACGTGGGTTGCTTTGTTACACGGTGTAGGTACTTGTGATGGCAGTAGGCCTACTGTAGTTAGGTAGTAGTTTAATCTCCCAAGGCTAGGCCTACTGTAGGTCCAGATCATAAATCCTTGATCATCGCAGTGAAAAATTTGGATGACAGACGATTGGGCCTATTTCCAGACGATGAGACCCAAGCCAATTTTTAATAATCCTTGTTGGGACTTTATGTCCTGATACATGCTGAAAATGCATAAAATACAGGTTTTCTGGAGACACTATGGTTCCACTAACTCCCAAAAGTAGGCTATTTTCCTTTGCTCCATGACCACCCCCCCCACCCCCAATATCGTTCTAAGCTAAAATGAGAATACTATAGGCCTACACCTTCATATTTTTTTCAACTTTTGTGTTATATATTTAAAAAACTTTCAAATTACTGTAACTCGTTGGTGTGCTAAAAATATTAATTTACCTACAGCATCAAATTACATTATTTTGATTGCCAATCTCTAATGTGGTCTAAAATCACAATTTTGGGCCATAAAAATACTTCTGTCGATCGTGAACTAATACAGTACAGTACAATGGATTTTTTCTGGCACCCTAACCAGACTCTTGACAGTTCGGACTAATGATTTTGGCTAAAGACAGATTCAATTGGCTAAAGAAAATTTTTCAACCAATGTCATCTTGCTGGTTTTACTGATTTTGTTTTTTCGTAAAATTATATTTCGCACCGTAAAAAAAAATAGGGCCAGCATAACTTTGGAAGGGCCAGTATCATTTTTTCCTTACTGGCCCTGCTGGCCACTATGGTTTGGAGGTTCATTTTCAGCCCTATGACGTTAGCCACAATTCTACTGAAAATTTAATGCCACGACATGTGTGCAATGGATCGTTTTTAATGACGATCCATTCAGACTACCACCAACAATTAGCAGACGGCATTGCATCATCTAGCGCTTACAGGGAGCGAAGTTGGATTCGTCAGCCGACGGTTCTATGTAATGCAGCGCGTGTCCAGCTTAAGTCCAAAGAAGGTTAAGATAATATGAGCTAGTGAACTATAGTAAGTACTGTGTATTAAAAAAAAAAAAATCCTGTCATATCAACTGCTTTTTGCATTGTGGTTTATTTTATGCCAATACACTGTGTGCTTGTCATTGACCTTAATTGTGAGTAAAGCAACAACAAACAAAAACAATTAGTACCAGTGAAGGGCAGTTCCATTATTATTGAGTTAAAGTGCTTTCATGCTTCTTCAGAACAATAACAATTTATTCCCTTTACACTCTTGTTCCTATAGCAGACCAGTGAGAGCTAGCATACTGTAATATGTACTTAAGTTATATGTGTCTCAGGTGTAGAATAATCAGCTGATGTACTATGAGGTACAGTACTAAGGTCAGACATATTTAAACAACTGACAAATTACTGTATTTCAATGACATGACATATTAAATAACTATTATTAAATTACCAAAATATCATTAATATTGTCAGATTTTTTTTTCTCCCATCCTGATTAGATAACAAAATACATTATTCAATGTAGAGTTGAACTTCTCATTTAGAAAACTAACATCCCTGTACAATATCTCTACAATAGTGTGCATGTGATCAACAATGGAAATAACATGATGTTCGACAATTTAATTGCTAGAGGAGAAAACAAAAATTTTATTGGTGAATGTAAAATAGCATGGTTAAATGCTTCAAATTTATATAATTAGAAAGAAATATACATATCTTATCTTTGGAGATTTCATGGCAGAGTAGGGCGTAATAAAAATAAAAACTTTTTAATGAAATCTCCATTTTTTAGTGGCGGCGGGGTGCAATAATTGGCCAAAAATAAATCAAAATCAATATTTGCAGTCGGCGGGTTTGCTAAAAAAGGTACAGTCTTGCCTTAAGCAAAAATATTAAAAATGTAATTTGATTTCAAATTGATAATTGAAAGTATGGCCTACTAACCAGTAACGGCTCTAGGATATATTGTCTGGGGGGACTAAGTTGTCCGACAGGGGGGACTTGAACTCGTAGGCTCGAGCTGGAGGAAGGGATTGAGAGGGGGTTCCCCCTCCCAAATGAGATTTTTTTGAAGAATATTAACCTCTGGATGGCCTAAAATGGCACTCTCAGACTGTGACAGACATGTGTTGGCTTGGTGTGGGCCTATTTTTATGTTTTATTGTCCAACTGCCCGACGAGCTCTGTCCGGCGGGGAGGGGGACCCTGTCCGGTGGGGAGCTTAAGCCCCCCTGCCCCCTGCTACTAACTACTTTTTTCTTTGATATACTGTAGTTTAAATACGTCATTTTTTAATAAAAAATTTTCACAGTAAAACAGATGCATGTGAAAGAGTTAATAAAGTTTTACTCATTCTCCCAACTTTAAGGTCAGAGAAAAATTGCTGTTACGGCCCCTCCTTACATGTTCCTTGGAAAAGGTACATTATAAAAAGGCAGAAAATTTATAAAAAATATTTTAAAAGGGAATGTTATCCACATTCTACTGAGGAATGTATAAGGAGGCACTAACAACTCCCACTACAAATACCTCACACCAACCTCCCCTCCTCTCCTCCCCGAGTGCTGAGTATTCATTTCATCTTGCATCACTACAGTGTAGTACAGTAGGCCTATAGTGGGAGTCGCTTATTAGAGATTTCCAAATGCTGGTAAATCAACATTATTACTTGCTGCTTCGTCTGTACAGCTAAGTAATGACTAAATATACTGTAGCCTACTTGATCTACTGTATGTTACATAAGAGGTAATGTTGATGTTTTGATACAATTCTTTAAACTTTTGAAGTTTGAATATAATGTTCAAATGAAAACCGATTAAAGTATACAACTGGAATAATTAATAAAATTGGAAACGATTTGGTCAGTAATTGAATTTTTAAATAATGAAAATTGTTTTTTTTCAATTGTGGAACATGGCCTAGCGTCAGTAAAAATCAAGAAACGAGGTCATTATTATAACCATTGCTACAGTAGATCAGTTAAACTTAATAGCTTACTACCTAAAGATTTACAGCTATATTTCAGATAGCTATACATGGTTATATAAACCAATATACAGTAATAACCTGCAATAATTGCAACAGCCCTTATTATAGTGCATTCCACAAAAAAAAAATATTACACAATTAATCAACAACAAAAAATCAACAATTTTTGCATGAAAAGTATTAATGGTATCAGGTACATTTGAATAGGGGAAAAAAAAGCTGCTTGTTATATTTTATTTATATCTTATGTATTGCTCATAAACTCAGTTTTCGAGATAAAAGTTGACATTAGGTGAGGCTCCGACTATCTTTGCTGTTTGTCAAATTATTTTTGTCATTTTTTCTGGCATATTTGGGTGAATAAACAATGTATTATAATATGATCAGTAAATTCAGTTTGAAAATATTCATTTAAAAAATAAAACTTTCGGTAGTAATAGTATATTATAGAGTTGATCATTTACACTTCTCCAACAACTGCATTCCTTTTTCATTTTCAATTTTTGGCATGACCTACTTCCCAAATTCCAGCTCTATCTCATACGTTAACCGTGAACATCAACATGGTCGGTCTTCAACACAATTCATGCACATAACATAATACTTAGGATATGAGAAACCTTGTTCAGGTACAAGAATGGCATATATTTAGCCAAGTCACATAGGAAACAACAAAGTTATTTAAGAAACACGAAGTACCAGTATACATACCCTTGTTTTCCATCACTATCATGCGATAATTCTCCCGGTGCCCATGGTCCGTCACTTCCTAATTCATTTATCAAGCCTTCTATAGAAGATTGGTTTCCTATAGATTCTTTCTTATCTCTTCCAACTTTGGTATCATTAACCTTATTCTTATTATCAGTAGTTCCTGTACTTTCACTGCCAACAATATCTTGACCTGGTAAATGCACAGAACTAGCAGCACTGGATGCTTCAGAATTTGTAGCATCTTTTTCACTTTTATTTTCAACTATACTATTTACACTCTTTGTATTTACGGATTCGTTAACATTGACATTAGTTACAGGTGCATGGAAGAAATCTTTACAGGTCCATCTCCCCTTTAGTACAGGCTCAACATGAGCAACTTTTACTACTTTGAAACGAGATGGCCCATTCCCATTGTTTGCTCCCTTTTCTTGCACAGAAGCTTTGGAGCTTTTTTCTTCTAGTGGGGGTGAATTGGAAGGTTGTGGTGATAAACTTCTAAGAGATCTTTCTAGATCTGCCGTACTTTTGGATGTATCAGAAATAACTGAAGTATCGTCTGCTCGACTTTCGTCAAGCTCGTCCATACTATCGTTATCTTCATTGTTTACACCAGAATTGTCTGCTTGTTTTACACTAGTGATCTGAAAATAGCTCTTTTTTCCTTTAATTCGGTTGGCGAGTTCCGCATTTTGGGGATCAAGCGGATCGTTTAGAGCATCTTCTTCCATTTTTGTGGAAGGGACAGCCAAGTTGGCCTCCTCCTGGACTCCTCCCTCTGGTTTGGCCATTCTCGACCACAACACTACGACTACCTAAGCAAAACCACTCGTTTTCCCTCGTCTGCGATGAATTCTCCACAAAAGTAACAATCCATTGTGTTCAAACTGCTTACTCCGCCTCAAAATTATTCCTTGTTTTTCAATACCAGTATCTAAACACATAATTTGGGGTGTTTTCCAAGTGCTTTCATTTGAATTGTAGTTCCACCATGCCCAATTCCTATTCAAAAGAAAATGGCGTTTCTAGACTTAAAAACATACGTTATTTTGTTTTGTTCATCGACTGCTGTGTCACCTCGAATCATTTCACGGCTGGAAAATTAAGGCTATATTATTTCCTTCACTGAGAGGATAAAGAACATTGGGAAATTATTGTCAACGTATAATATCGTGATGATCCCCTAACATTAAGGGATCGTCTTCAAAACTACAATACATTAAAGCCAAATTTTGCTTGCTAATAAATACTAAAAAGGCCGTTAATCATTGATTCTCATAGGTATATTAAACAAAATATACGACCATATAAATACTTAAAGTTTCAGTTGTTGTTAGCATTACAGTATGAACGTAATGCTAACGGTTGGGCAACGTAATTCAAATACTTGCCTGAGGGTTCTTTATTTGACAACACCTATATTTAAATAACAAAGAGAATACAGTATTTCTTCTATTTTTTTATACGTTGGCTTATCATCTTGATCTACATTGCCTCTGGCTATACGGTACTTACATATTTAATAAACATATTGAATGTCAGTTATATAAATATATATTTCTATTCTGTTAATATTTCTATGCATAGCTAATTTTGTTTTGATTTTTAATTCATAGCTTACAATTGCTATTTCTTTGTGTCTTAGTCTTTTTTCATTGTATATTTCATTAAGATATCAGGATTTCATAAATATTTTTATACTTACAATAATTTTGTCTTTATGTTTACTTTTATGATTATCGTTGTATTCAGAAATTCAATATTGGGTGGAATATTCAATAAAAAAATTACTGTATTTATTTATTTATTTCGGTATAAAACATAAATATACAACAAGCAGCAAAGGCTCAAAGAATTGCATTTACAGAGTTATTGAAATATACAGTACATTAAAATTATTAAAAGGCAATATTTAAAAAAAAACATCAATATAACAAATTAAGATTCAAGACATAAAAAAGGAGTCCACTAAAAAAAAACAGAACAGTTAAAAACACATTGGAAAAATAATAAAAGCAAATACAAATAAATTAAAATTGCACATACAAAGGCCAAGGAGAACAAACTCATTATCAGTAATCTGTAATTAATATAGTCACAGTGATTAATGAATAGTCAATTAATTCATATTAAAAATTCGTGCAATTAATTAATATTAATAATGATTATTAAGATCATGCCAAATGATTATTATGGTGCAAGTTTCTACAAAATGTTTAATACTTTTAAACAAAATATTTTTATAGTATTTTATGAACGTATTAAAATGTTTTCTGCCCAAGAGAAATTAATCTATTTGAATTGGGCGAAAGAAAAACGTTATCTTATCTTAATTTGATCATTTAATAGTCTTTAATTAGACCAGAAACAAACTAACTTTAGAGGAACATGGATATATTCACTCGATTTCATTTTTTTTCATTTACATGTGACGAAATTAGATAGGCCTAATATACGGTACCAATTAGTATGAAGGATGTGGCGGGAAGGGTGTACAGCAAGGAGGAGGGATATTCATAGGCCTATTAATATTTTCGAGAGTACAAGGGGAGGGGATGTTTTTTAATGAAATAGTCAACTGTAATAACAAAATGGGTTACGGGTTTATCAGGCATGCACGTGCACAAGCTCAAAACCTTCATTCTCACCCTCAGCATTCCCCAGTCCCTAATTGACAGAATCGTCATAGTGGAATTTCATAAACTCACATTCTTATATGTGTCTTATAATGCGATGATATGACCATGATCATCACACACTACAAATATCTAGTCAACTGTATTCAACATTACAATATTTGTGTCCACAAGAGAGGTGTTTGGACACAACACATTTCAGAAATTATTCCTAGACCAGTGAAATCGCGTAACATCGGAAACTGTTGTGAACCATTTTCTTGCACTAAATTTATGAATCACAACTATGAGTGACGAGGGATTCCAAGTTAGACACATTTGCAGACGTGAGAGCTTTGAAAATTCCGCCGCTGGGGTATGCAGTCGAAACCGCTCCCCCGCCTAGTCCCTTCAGGATCTACATTTTCCCTTTTGCTTGTGAATAGAAATTTCATTGCGTCTTCCAGTGGCCAATTGGGAATTTTTGATGGAGGGGTGTGAAGGGCTTTCACGAAGGGTGCACCCACCTCAGTCCAACGATGGTTGGGACTGAGGTAAGACATTTTATGCCCGGGTTAATTTTAATATAATTTTATATGTCCACTTGATTTTTTTCACTCTGGCACTGCGGGCGTACTTCCTGTGAGTCCTTTGATCAAATTCGCGCCTGCGCGTTAAATAAAACGACATTTAAAGAAGTAAGATTTCACACTACTAGGACGATTTGATAACGATTTATCGTGTATACGATAAAACTATTTATACAAAGTAAATCAAATGACGACATAATCATAGATAGAATCGTTTTTACAACTACGACTATGACGTCATTTGATTTGATTCGTGATTTTTTTTTTTATCGTATACACGATAAGTCGTTACCGAATCGTGCAATTGCTTTTTAGCTTTTTATCGTTGATCGTTATCTTCATAGTGTAAACAGGCCTTAAGCCGAGTTTTCTAATACGGGGTAGGAAACAAGGGGAGGGACCCTTACCCTGACTCTCGCACATAGGTGTCCACAGGGCAGGTCCACAGGGAGGGGTCCACAGGGAGGTGTCCAATTGGAAAACCTCCCAAACGCTCAGCAGACTCGACTATTGAGGGTTTTCAAATCAGACAATACGCTATTTACGGCATTCCTATTAAAAAATTATTATTTATTATCATTTGTTGCTATTGTTTTTAGTATTATTACTATTATTATTATTATTATTATTATTATTATTATTATTAGTATTGAATTTTTTTTTCAAATTTATTAGCTGAACGGCAGTTTCAAGGTGCCTTTGAATAAATTGTAATGACAACTGTCGTGCAGCATTGCGTGAATGTCACTTCCTGGTTATCCTTCAGAGAAATGTCAATATTAATAAAATAAGGATGGCTGATCAAAGTCGTGAACCCATGACATTCAGTCGTAAAATCAAATAATACTGTATAGTACATGTGTGGTCAGATTCTAAGTGAGCCCGCCCTCAATGCATCTATCTCAGTTCATAGCGTCTGGATAAACTCAGGCCTTCTTCACTCCGAACTAAAATGAAAAAACCCTTACGAAAGCTAATACTCATATTACGGTTACGTTACGTGATAAATATTGAAGGCGTTGTGAATGTCTATACCGGTATCAACCAACATAACGGAAAACATCAATCATATTTCGTTCTATAAAATGCTTGTTTGTTTATTATTGATTGATTGATTGATTGACTGATTGATACCGTAACTTAGGCCCTACCACGAACGCTAGAACTAATCGTTGACAAATAAATGCCTACATTAATATGAGGCAATTTGTTGGACTTTCAAATTAATTTGCATTATAACACAGAATTCGAAAGAATAAATAAAACGACGAATGAATTCGTTACACCCCTTTTGTAAAAGAGGGTTCCAATGCATTTTTCTTCAAGCCCTGTTGATGGTTAACTTAAAGTTTACTAATACCGGCGAGGCTCATTTTCGAATGAGAAGGTTAATATAAATATTTTATAAATATTTTAAAAATATAAAACATAAAACATTAAATAATGGTAGTTATTTTAGATTGCTCAAAAACCGACGTGGGAAAATGTAGGCCTTACGTTTGTATGGTGTTTGTATATTGTTCATGTGTGTTAGCTTGCATCACCTTTCTTTTGCCTTAAGTTTTGAGTTTAATATTGCTTTCAAGTTTTTTTACATGACTGAACAGTTTCTTTTTTTACTTTAAATACCTTAATGTCCCTTTTAAAAATTGGAATTGCCAGGTATATTCCTGGTTCTCCAAGGCGCTTTTCCCCTGGTCATTGAGTACAGAATCAATCATACCCAACGTGCAACCTCCTCCCTGGGGTCTTCATACCCGTGTAATCAGCAATTTTTGTACCGGTATACTATAATAATATAGGCCTTTTTTTGAATGTTAAAAAAATGACAAAATAAAAATATGTATTATAGGCCTAATGCAATACCGTAAAGCCTCGAATTGAAGCCTAAAGTATTAAAAGAACACAATTAAGGAAATAATCAGCAGTAGGGCCTTAGTCACAAATGAATGAAAGGCCTAATTACATTCGTTAAAGTTGCAATGAGGAAAAAATATTCCGAATGACACCATCTTTCTTTTTAAAGTACATTAATTTGACAATTAGACGTTCAAACTATTATATACCGCGAACTCGACATACACTGTGGATATGCATGTATGGCGTAAAGGACATGAACTGGGGCTGCAGCCACCCCACATTTCGGTTTGGACACCGAGTGCATGGAAAAAATAAAAAGTGAAATAGAAAAAAATAGGGCTATGGAATTATAATACAATACTGTTCCCGATTACATGACTATTGGGAATGTCGGAGAACCATTTTATGCACGATTTGTGGATTGGGACACTTGGTTTCCGGGGAGAAAATCCTTTGCCAATGTTTCGATACGATTTTATCCATAGTTAGGCCTATTTTTGGTCAGGAGTTTCGCGCAACCCTCAGAAAGGTACCAAGTTTGGGTTGCGATAATTTGAGGGGAAACCAAGTCTCGGTATCTTAGTGACGGGTATTGGCAGAGAAAAATATTTTAGATTTAACTTCTTTAGCATCAAAAGAACACCTCGTACACATAATTACGGCATAATTCGGATTATGTAATAATAACTTGGTCATAATTTAAATAAATGTCAATAATGCGACGGTTGAAATCATATTCTCGTTCAGTTTCCTTTGAGTGTCTCGAAATATACCCTACAGGAGATTGTTAGCGTGTTATTGGCCTATAAATACATGAAGATTGATTAATATAATACTTGAAAGGGAAACCTGTTATTTTACACCTTTAAATTCACAAGAGGGGAAGTAAGGATAATCCAAAACGTTATTAATCATTTAGTAGGACGCAAAAATATTTTACATTCATAATTAACTATCAATAACCGAAAGGTCCACTGATTAATCTCAGATAAGAAAGTATAATACATACTCCAAGTATTGAAATACACGCCATCGTGTTGGGATTCAATATTTCGACATTAATTATGTCATCATCAGGAATGAAAAAATTATCCATATCAGCAAGCTTATATGCACTAGTACCAAAAGTGTTTAACCAATCAAAACATTACCTCTAGTAGGTGACATAGCAGTGATTTAAACAAAAGATCAAAGCATTCTTACTCTAATGATCAAAGATACCTACAAAAACAAAGAAAGCTCTTTTGAAGCTCTGAGCCCATTGTTAAGCAAAGGGTGTAGTCTACGTATAGCGAACGCTTCTTTAAACAATAGGATAGACCAGTTTCGGGAGCTGTCTAATTATTACTAGAAAATATTAAACCTAATTTATTACTTACATTACAGACGACATTATCATTTTCAAGAGCTTTCTTTGTTTTTGTACTATTATACTTTCTTAACTATCAATAAGGTAGGGCAAATTCCGTAGACACCAAATGGCAAGATAGGCTGACTGTACTGATCTGCTAATACACACGTCTTCATTTTTGCCCAAACGTTTTTTGTTTTCTAATTTGCCACTTAAATTATTAGGTAGGCCTAATTAATTAAAAAAAAAACCTAAACAAAACAAAAGCTGCAAGAATACTGTTTAAACTAAGAACAAGCGAGGCAAAAAAAAAAAAAAAAAAAAAATACGTGTTAATTCTCTCCAATAGCGAATAAACCGCCACTACAGGATAGAAGTAACTATCGGAGGCCCAGGGAAGTAGTTGGTTGTGGCTCCTAAGAGGTGTTTTCTGTAGTAGAAAGCACTTGCAACACAGTTTAACCAAATAAATTCATGATATTTTTAACCTGGTGGTAGCCACTTTGTATGCGCTGAACCGTGGAGATCTCTAGGTCACCGGTTCAATTCCCATCGCTGCTTTCCTTGTGTTTCAGCTATAGACTGAAATACAAGTTCAATAGTGCACCGTCTTTCAGATGAGGCATTTAAGCCGTCGGTCCCATGTGGATTATGGCCCATGTGCATGTTGAAGAATGCAGTACTCTTCGAAAAGAGTAGGAGATTGTCTCCCAGTCGCCCAATCACCACCAGAAGGACCCCGCAGTACATGAGTCTTCTTCTAGACTTTCATGGGTTATCCTTGATGTTTACACAGAGTAAATCCATCGATACAACACACCTAACCAAACTTCGATGGCAGCAGTCATCCCAATGTGATTTTATTACCAAGCGTGAACGCAAACGATGAATCAAACGATATAAACGCCAACAAGTCTGTGCAATGTATTTATTATGTTCAACATTCATATCTGAAATCAAATATCTTATCATTGATGTGACGCAAAACTAAAACATGTAATATTTGTTTCAAAATTTATCATAGGTTTAAATTAAACAAAATATAATTTTTAAAATAGTTATTTAAAAAAAAAAAAATTACACCTAATAGACACTGTTTCATTCCCAACCACCTCAAATTTACAGAACATTAGTACAGCTTCATAAGAGTAGTGAAATTAACTGATGAACCTAAAAAATAAAATATAAATACAGTAGAAAAAAATGTAACATATTATAGAATTAAAATGATGATAACAAAAAATATGACCTCTCATGTTATATGGGACTGCAATAAAACACAGTGAGTATTATACATATACAGTATCTGAGGTGTTCTGAATTGCCTCTGACTCCACCCACTTACTGTATGCTCCCACCAGGGACATCAGATCCCTCGTCTGGCAAATCCTTGCACACCCCATCACTATTTTCCACTAGGTGAAGTGATAATAATGAAACTTAAATATGCCTATCAATTCATAATTTTAATTTAAATATTAATTAAGTTAAATATTTATTCTTGGGATAAACAAATATATAGTCAAAATATTGAATCCGAATTGTGTGTCTGTCTAGCCTATAGTTAGTGCCTATCTTTCTACTCTAATTAGGTTAATTCAGTAAATTCTCTGTATAACAGTGATTTAAAAGAATCTATTACCGTAATTCCAAATACTTGAGATTATTAATTACTTTTTAAAAAAGAAAAATGACATTCATATTTATTCTGAGGGTGTTTTCATCAGGAAATTTTTTTTAAGAATGATGGCGGTCGTGGGTTCAATTCCCAAATGAATTACTTTAGTACGATGACACGTCAGGTATGGCAAACCCACTAAATCTCCCGACGCAAACACCATTGGAATAACATTGCAGTACCCTCTGCTACTTGGGGATTGGATTCAACACTAGCCACTAAAACGCAAGCTCGGTGGTCTACAGGTTAAGGCACCAGGCTAGTTTTCTGGAGGTCGTGGGTTCGATCAAATCACTAACAAGATTTTGTTTCCGCAGTATGATACCTAATATGTACAGAGCATTCAGTACATAACAGGTAGGGTAAAACATAATCTCTACATTTATGTTCGTTCTTCTATTCCAGCAGCATATCTGGAATTTACAAGATATGAACATAGAACCCTAGTATTGAAAGGTGTGCAATGCAACAGCTACGCTAAAGCTCAACGAAACTATAAAATATTGTCTGGAATGTATAACCTGATCCTGAACCATGATAGCTTGATCCAAATGACGAAATTAGTAACATCAAAAAATATGGCACTGATATCGATGGGTTTATTATTATCAATATATTTAATTTTTCTTACCGGTATTTATAAATAAATATAGTAACATACTCATTAATTAATATTTGGTATATTAAACTTTCTTTTTGATAGAAGATTTATACTTTTGACAAGAAATGTCATTATGGAAGGAGCAATGGTATGTTGTGCTGACATTCTAATTCAATTGGTACACCATTTATTTAGGTAACTGCTCTCCTTCCACTGGGCCATGACAGTTGACCATACACAGGGCAACTGAATAGATAGGCTGTACAATTGGACCATGTATATAGGTAACCACCCAACTACTAGGCCATGTAGTTGGTCCATGCAGGTAAATATACCATAACTGGATGATGTATTCAAATAATTACCCCAAAAAACTAGGCAATAAATTTCTGGCGGTAACCAATTTAGCCACTTAAGGCCAAGCTACCAGACCATCAATGCTCTTAACCATTTCAACCACTAGGCCATGCCACCAGACCATCTATGCAGATAACCACTCCAACCAGTAGACTCTGGAACAGCTGCTCCTTCTTCTCCTTAAAAAAAAAAAAACAATTGGTAAAAAATTGGTCACTTACGTGACTTGCTCTATACTGATACATATCGGTTCAAGGATTGTAAATAGCGAGTTTACAGTACAAGTTTCTAAACTGGCTATAACGTTCACTGAAACCTACAACTCACTGCGCACAACGGTTATCGGCCGACGCGACTCCATAGAGACCTCAACCCCCGCACAATGAATCGTTTGTAAATGATGATCTGTTCAGACTGCCACAGGCAATCATCAGACGGTGTCGCGTCGTCTGATGCTCGCAGGGAGCAGAGTTTGATTCATCAGCCGACGGTTGCACGACGCAATGAATACAACACGTACATGAACTAAATTGTTGGTACCCTGGGGGTCACCACTGCTGAGGTTTAACACTACTCCTGGTGGTGGGTTGAGCATTGTAAAGCATATGAGCCATGCCACAAGGACTAACTGCTTCAAATACTCTCCTGAAAGGCAATAACCTCTATTTTACAGGGACAGCAGCTTCATGGAATAGAACCAGGAACACAGAGACCTCTATGGTTCAGAACAAACAGACATGATGTGATCATGTTGATAGTGATCATGTTGATAACAATGTTGATGATGAAGAAAATGATGGTGGTAATGATGTTGGTGTTAAATATGGTGATGATGTTAATTTTGATATGAAAATTATGTTGGTGATGAGGATAGTGATAACATTGGTGATGAATTTGGTGATGATGTTGATATAAAAATTATATTGGTGATGAGGATGGTGATAATGACAGTGATGACATTGGTGATGAATTTGGTGATGATGTTGATTTTGAAATAAAATGAAAATTATGTTAGTGATGACACTGGTAATGAATTTGTTGATGATGTTGAATTTGATCTGAAAATTAAGTCAGTGATGAATTTGGTGATGATGCTAATAGAATATGGAAATTGTTGGTGATGAGGAAGGTGATGATTTTGGTGATGAATTTGGTGATGATGCTGATTTTGATATAAATCTATGTTAGTAATAACATTGGTGATAATGTTGGTGCAAAGGTGCTGTCAAGGTTTGCCCGAAAGGTGATAAGTTGGTGAAAATGTTGATGTCTGTGATGATGTTAATGATGATGTCAGTGATGTTCTGGTGAATGTACTGTACTGCAAAGTTATCATGACAATGAAATATATAGAAATTCATTAAAAACATGATGAAGAGAAGATGAAAACCTGGTTAAGTTTATCATACCTTCAGCAATAGTCTGCAACTTTGTTTTCTCATCTGCGCTGAGTTTCAGCATCGTTGAGATGACAGGTATCAATTGTGTACGTTCATCACCAACTGGCAGTGTCAAGAACTGTCAAACAATCAATTACACAATCAATCAATGTGATGATATGTTATACTACAGTACCTTTGGTGAATGATTTTGTCATCAATCAACATTTTCTAATGGTAACTAAACACTCTCTAATGTTTCATGTACTGTATTCATTTATATGAATATTACAAAGTGTTATTATTATTATCATTATTTGCAGTATTATTAAACACTAGCCTTTTTTACTGTTTACATTTTATCATTGTTGTTTATACCTCTGTTGTTATGTGGCGACTTTATATGAAGAAGCTGAAAAAGAATATTTAATCACAGCACTCTTTAATGATACTTTCAGATTAACAGTCACCCCATTAGTGACGCCAGTATTTGCTCAACATTTGGGAGGGGTGATGTCTGCTACAGGAAGGTATTAATGGGTGGGGCCAGTGGTTGTGATGATACTCTAGGAGGGATCCACGAAAGCTCAGACAAATTTAGGGTTTTGAAAGGCCTAATTTATTCAATCAGTGTCTCACAAAATTTGTCCACCACTTTGTCGGTTAACGCTGAACTATTGTCATTAAAATGATAGACCCTACCAGGCAACATTTATTGACAAACTATCATGGAGTACTAAACTATTATATTTTATATCACTGGTGACCCTACAAAATATTTTGGCGAAATTAATTAGGGTCGCGACCCATAGTTTTAATAACAGGGCGTCTATGCAAATTGTAATCATTCTCAGTGTCTCATATATCATTCTATTATTTATACACCATGCAACACAATTTCTTACATGTTTTTATGATCACTTCTTTATGATCCAAGCACACTCACAAATTATCTCAATTATAGTTATACTTTAAGCAGCATCTTCAACTGCTCCTATTATTTCTTTCATTTATTATCCTTCCTTAACACTTCACCACAAATCAGTATTTGTAACAACTACCAACCAATCATAATCATCAATAATTCAGTGCATCTGTCGACGTTAATTTCTGAACTCGAGACACCGTGCTATTTAGTTAATTCTTCAACGGATCAATTTATCACAGTGACTACATTTTCTCACCTTGATGACAATATTCTTCAGATATTCTAAATTAGAGATCGCATTTTCACGTTGTTGATTACGTTCTAGTCGACGAATTTCACCCTTCAATACTTTTGCTTGTTCGGTTAGCCGTAGAATTGTTGCTTCGTTCTCGTTGGTAATCTGAAAAACAGAAGGAAGGTAGAGTTCAAAATTTGGGATTTGTATTTAAAAAAGTAATAGACAATACAGAACAATTATTGGTCTTGCAAAAGCAAAATTACAGTACAGAAACTGCTTAATTGTTGGCAAACCATATAGAAAAATCTATGCAGTATACAGTACAGATATTAAAAAAGGCACTGTATATTGAAAAACAACAATAAACACTAATTAAAAACAAAAAAAATGGTATATTGAAGTCTGTTCTTTAAAAAGTCTGTTACTGTAAACATTCTATAAAAATATTTATTTCATTTCATTCTTTATTCTTTATTCAGATAATAGTTGAAAGGTGTTATGAGTTAATGAAAAAGTTAAGATAATAAATAGTTGCATTTTATTTCAGTTATGTGAAAATTTGTATAATACTTATATAATCATTTTTAACAAGATAATTCACATTTTGACCTATAAGAAATAAGCATCAATGAAAGAATTTATTTAAATGTTCACAAATTTTGTTCATTAATATTCAAGGTAAACCAGTAATGTGGTTAAATGTGGTTAAAATGCACACATTATCCAGGGTAATCTATCTTGAAAGAATGTTGGCAATATTCTTTTTATCCAGGTACGGTAAAAGCATTCATGAAACACAAACATTAAACGTAAATTATTGATGACACTTTGGAAAAAACGTTAAAAAAAAGGAGAATATTCATGAAATAGACAATCTTATCGCCATGTCCATTTGCTATTAGATACAAATAGAATACTGAAAAAAAAAAAGAAAATGTATTTATTTTCACTGGAAGATATTTTATTTTCATTAACTTTTTTTGGAGACCATTAGTTTCTTCCTCAACCCTGGGATTCTTAATTTGTTTACTTTGATATTTTCCATCCTACTTGAGCACCTGTCATTATGTACAAGACGGCCTTTAATATTACGGAGCTTGCTATTGCACGACGACGGCAGGACGTAGAATTATTTGATAATTTTTAGTACATTTGCACATTTACATTTGGGTTTTTTTTTTTGTGTTAACGTGAGGCGCTATATAAATTCCGAATTATTATTATTAATATTATGTGAGAACATTCAGTTCTCGCAGTCACATGGATTCAAGTGCAGTGGATAAGTGTGCTTTTTAAGTCTTATCATTATTATATGTTACATAATCAGCTTTGCTAGAATGATATTATAATATACATGCAAACATAAAATTTTGGGGCTATAAATCAGGGGCAGATTTGGGAGTGGGGGGCAGTAGGCTTGCCCCAGCCCCTCCCCCTTTTGGAAAGTTTTAAGAAAAAAAAGGAAAGAAAGAAAAAGAAATAATTGATCGCTCAAAATGCCTCAGAGATTATTTTCGGGTGTCTAGAAAACAATAATTTTGCAAGGGGCATGCCCAGGACTCCCTAGGGTAGTGTTGTTCCTTTCTTCCCCCACTTTCGGATATCTCTGGATCCGGCCTTGTAAGTAATATATAAATTAAAATACTAAGTGATATTATATACCTTAACTGTTTCCTTGTGATATAATTATTCATGTGAAATTAAAATCTTTCAGTTAAGCTGTATAATATTATATTTTCTTTGTCTAAAACATATATGTTGGACTGTCTCCAGCGTACATTTCATATGTGAGTTTCGATAATGTGTCTAGATCTTAGTCAATAATTCCCAGAAGACAACATGAAAACCAAGAGACCTATCGGAAAATCAATGATAATGTTGCAGAGTCAGATTCCAATACTTTCTTCTTGCTATATAAATAAGGGACAATCTTAAAAAATACTGCTGGAAAGAAATGTATATAAGGGATCTTATATATAAGCTTTGTTTGTGTAATTGTTGTCTATATACATATAGCACATAATAATTTTTATGTGATAAAACTAACATTTAAGGAGAGGAAATAATTAACAATAGACAAAAAAAAAACAGAAACAAAAAAAAACTTTAAAATGTTCAGTCATCTGTTAAAAGTTGTTTTTTATAATTTCAATATTGCCAAATATGTTAATATTTTTAATGTGAATCTTTATATATTCATATATTTATTTTTATAGTACTATTTTTATAAATTAGGTAATTTAGTGAATTTTGTATAGCAAGAATAAATAAGTACTTGTTAATTTGTAACTGTAAATAATATCTTCAGATTAAAATGAAATCAACAAATCAGCATAAAATATAAACCACGAAATAAATCACACATAAAATTAAATTGCATTTCCAGATTTTATCACAGTAGACCAAAAAGATTAAAATTAAGGACGTAAGAGCTTCTCAGTGACCACATAAACAGATGCCGAGTAGGCAACGTTGATTAGAAAGGAAAGAATGGTTAGAATTGGATTATATTAATAAGAAAGTGCAAGACTGAAGAAAAAAATAAATGAATGAGATGGGAAATGCAACAAGGGGAAAGAATATGGAAGGCCTTGATGCTATGTGTTATAATCCCCCTAAGATTCTGAAAATAAAATAAAAAATGTTGAAAAAAAGAGAAAACTATATTCAAAATTGAGTCTGAGAGTGCTATTTCCAGCCAACTAGGGGTGCCATAGCCCCCCACTTTCGGATATCTCTGGATCCGGCCCTGTAAGTAATATATAAATTAAAATACTAAGTCATATTATATACCGTAACTGTTTCCTTGTGATATAATTATTTATGTGAAATTAAAATCTTTCAATTAAGCTGTATAATATTATATTTTCTTTGTCTAAAACATATATGTTGGACTGTCTCCAGCGTACATTCTATATTTGAGTTTCGATAATGTGTCTAGATCTTAGTCAATAATTCCCAGAAGACAACATGAAAACCAAGAGACCTATCGGAAAATCAATGATAATGTTGCAGAGTCAGATTCCAATACTTTCTTCTTGCTATATAAATAAGGGACAATCTTAAAAAATACTGCTGGAAAGAAATGTATATAAGGGACCTTATATATAAGTTTTGTTTGTGTAATTGTTGTCTATATACATATAGCACATAATGATTTTTATGAGATAAAACTAACATTTAAGGAGAGGAAATAATTAACAATAGACAAAATAAAAAAAAAAAAAAAAAAAAACAGAAACAAAAAAAAAAACTTTAAAATGTTCAGTCATCTGTTAAAAGTTTTTTTTATAATTTCAATATTGCCAAATATGTTAATAATTTTAATGTGAATCTTTATATATTCATATATTTATTTTTATAGTACTATTTTTATAAATTAGGTAATTTAGTGAATTTTGTATAGCAAGAATAAATAAGTACTTGTTAATTTGTAACTGTAAATAATATCTTCAGATTAAAATGAAATCAACAAATCAGCATAAAATATAAACCACGAAATAAATCACACACAAAATTAAATTGCATTTCCAGATTTTATCACAGTAGACCAAGAAGATTAAAATTAAGGATGTAAGAGCTTCTCAGTGACCACATAAACAGATGCCGAGTGCGCAACGTTGATTAGAAAGAAAAGAATGGTTAGAATTGGATTATATTAATAAGAAAGTGCAAGACTGAAAAAAATAAATGAATGAGATGGGAAATGCATCAAGGGGAAAGAATATGGAAGGCCGTGATGCTATGTGTTATAATCCCCCTAAGATTCTGAAAATTAAAAAAAAAATGTTGAAAAAAAGAGAAAATTATATTCAAAATTGAGTCTGAGAGTGCTATTTCCAGCCAACTAGGGGTGCCATAGCCTTGAAATTTTGTAATCTCTACCCCCCCCCCCCCACTAACTATGGTGCTGCTAATGTAGTATGTAACAGTACCAGGACTATTCTATTTTGAATTCCTGGATTCACCACTCATGTTGGGTGACAAACAACAGCTGGAGTAACTGAACGTCATATGTTTATGGTGATGTTGCATTGTTTGGCCAGCAACCTCCCCCCTCCCCCACACACACCTTTAGTCCGCCATTGGTTTGTGTCACCAAAATTAGCAGGGACATTTGGAATGATACTAAATGAGATTTCCTGTCAATCTATGTCAGTTGCAAGCTGCTAACGTCAAACAAATGCTACAATTACCATGAAATATATCGAATTATTTAAGCAAGATTGGCTGTGGATTCGAACAACGACCTTTGAACTGTTTCTGAATCATTGACTGATATTCAATGCGAAGGAGGTAACAGTAGGTGACAATTCAAATTAACTCTCATAGATCGAGTAATAAAGAGATAAAGATGGTGCATGTCAATTAACCAGAAGAGATTTTGTACGCCTACGCACTCAAACTTTTGATAAATCTAAATTTAAGTGTGTTAGAAACTATGCTCTAAAAAGCTGCTGAATAGATCTTTAACTTTAACAACTTTATGAAACATGTGGATCCAGATGACAGATGTGCGTAGGTGTTCCACAACCACACACATAAAAAAAATTGATGTGAATTATAGTAAGCAATTAAGATAGTGAATTTTACTGTTTAAGTTTAACACTGTAGCTTAACATAGGCTGTTAGTCTTTGAGCATGAAGTTAGACGAAAGTAGGTCTAAATGTTTAAGTTGAATAACTCATCTCGCAATAAATATGACGACACAGCCTGCACACTTGATCCAACAAGATAAGTACGAGCGAAATCTTGTAACAAGAAATAAGCCTCATCGCAAGTTTCCTTACGTATCTCTCAATGGTTATTAACGTCAATTGCTGGTAAGTAAACTACAAAAATTTGACTCAAAAAATTTGAACAGAATACGAGATGAAATGAATGCCGGATGGCATATAATGACCGGTTCATTGCTTCAACTATAACTAATATGCCAAAAACGATTATGCCTCCGATGACAGTGTTAGTAAATAAACCCGGTTTGAATATTCGACAACTAATACAGATTATTTCTCCTTGACAACGGCATCGATATCATATTGACAATTCTGATACAGCAATTAAGAGAAGCAACACTATATGTCGATTGGACACACTCTGCAGTTAACTCTTTACCTCATGTCCTACTTATTACTTCTCGGGGGAATGTGGTTTTTTTATTATCACAGGTTGATTTTCTGTAAGATATTTGTCTATAAATTCATAAACAAATAAACAAATAAACAAAAAAAAATCTGGACATATCAAAATACAATTATTCCCTCAATGAATATCTAGCTCTGTTATAATGATTAAATTTAAGTAGCTAATCACCCAAAACTTGAAAATAATACTGTATATAAATATACAATAATGATAATATAATTGATAATAATTAAAATAAATTTTATAATTAATAAAACAATTACAATGATAATAATAATAAATAAGATTTGTATAGCGTGCATATCTATTTGAAGAAATGCTTATGGTGGTTGAGAAAATAAAGAGCGAAAAAAGAAAAGTTTGGAAAACTAAACAAGTAAATATCCTGTGAATTAACAAAAAGCAGAGGCACAAACATTACCACTCCGTTTACCAGCACTTTGAAGCCCAAGTGAAAGCTCACTGGTTCATGACTATTGCTGGTTCATAATATTGTTACAAAAAAACAAGTATAACACTGTTCAAATTGCTCACTTAAACGGAACAGAACAAAAAGGAAGATACCAGAAAAATGCATACAGTCTAACAAGCTTCCAGCATGCTTACTGGCATCACCAGGTGAAGCCCATCCTGGACACCAAGTTTTATTACTATTAGTTTTATCAGTTTTTGCTGATTTACTATTTAGTTTTAGCTGATTATATTTGTGACACAGTGGAAACGGTTTGGTTTCCCAACCTTGAGTTCGGGATTTCAATCCTGCACTGTGTATTTGCTTGTGTCCTTGAACAATACACATAATCTGCATTGCTTCAGTCTAACCAGTTAACTCACCGTATTCCACTCTAAATGAGTGGTGCAAGAGGCTGGTAGGCCAGTGGTGGCCCTCTGCTAGCCATTCTTGTCTTCTCAAACTGTCGTTTAAAATCAGTTGTATCAATGGGTACCAGCAAGTTACTGGGAGTAACCTGCGGTGGACTGGCCTCCCGCCCGGGGGAACAACACATCTCATCCGCTTCACGCTACTTGAAACTGGGGATAAACTGGAGGCCCACAATCCGGAAATGGGTGTGGTTATGAGGGCGCCCTAGTGGCTCAGCAAGGATTTACATTTTTTATTTTTATGATACTGATGATAATATGTGGTCTCTCCACAAAATGAGGCATTATGAGGTAAATGGTGTGATACACAAATTATATCAATATAATATAATAAAAGGTAATTTTTGGATATTATTACAGTATTACAATACAAGGAACAGTCAACTTTATTGTAAAAATATAAATTTTGATATTTGTTGTACCTTTTTGTACTGAAGAATCATAAATACATAAGATATATATTAAAGTTAAATAAAAAATTCTTAGTAAACAAAAATGTATTTATTGATTTATGGTAGCTGTCACTGTATCATATGATCATAATCTCAGCATGTGTCAACTTTGACCTACTCAACTAGGAGATATTTGCATACACTGTACATCACTGATCACAATTTCATCTGAAATCTGATTTAAATTATTAACATTTTAACCTGACAACTGGCATTTCCAATCTGTTTATGTTACTATTTAAAAAAACTTAAGATTAAGATTTCATTTGGGGACAAGTTTGTGCATCTGTGGAAATGACATACAAATCCTTTATAATTTATAATAATAAATAATTAATATTAAATTTAAATTATTCATTTAAGATTTTGCTGCCATTTTAATGATAGAAATTTTTACAATAGATTGGCACTAGGGTGGTAGGGTCAACTAAACAAAAGTATATCAAATCATAATAGAACACAAGAGGGCAGCATTTCATCAGAAATTTTAAGACTAAAAAAAATTCCAATCATGGCATTATTAAAATTTATTGATGCCTCAGTGTAAATTAATATCCACATAAGTCAAGACTTTTATTATACCTAGTTTTGCAAGCCTGTTACCAATCAGGATAATTTCAAATGGAAATAAATTTTATAATTTTGGACAGCTGTTGCTGAATTTTTAAAATAAATGAAATGTTTTTATCATGTCCACTGCTACCAAAAATTCCTCTAAGGAATTTGTATTCCCTCTTCATAATTATATGATTACAAAACATTTATGAATCTGATTACTGAACCATGTACATCGCATATCACTTTATTTACGACCATGTGAAACATCTCGGGAGAAGGCCTGAGGGCACTATTTATTTTTTTTTTAGCTAACACATTACATTTTGTTAATAACAAAAAATTATATTTTTTTTTCCACATAGATATTTTTTCAAAACTAATTTGCTACATTAAAAAATAATATATACAGTAATCTTAATATTTTTCCACACTAATCTGACGATTTTTCAAAAATAAAGTCTGCTAAACAAGGTAACATTACATACATAAAAATACTCAACAGACAATTACATCTTATAAAAATAAAAAAATAAATATGCATATAAACTAACATGGTGAGGTTAGTATATGAGGGGAGGACAATTCCTTGCATTTACCTGTTACTCATTTAAGAGAATGTAGATTACATGACCTGTTTACAAAGTATAACTCATTTAATAGTTGCAAAGAATCATTTAAAATCTTATTTAATTTACAAAAGAAAGCGACTGATGCTATGGACCTGCATGGATGCGTGGAATTATTCCAAATCTGATTAAACACCTTAGTTATATACACATATCGTTGATATATTCAACAGCTTTTCTTATGTTTTCTTCATCCTTTCTTAGTCTACAAAGTTTATTCTCATCTCTCCATAAAAGAAATAATTTTTTTAATTTTTTCTATCTTTACAAGACAATGAGAAATGCAAGTCTACAATTCATAATCTTGTTAAATACTTAAATCAATTAAACAATACAATAAAAATAAGGCAGTGGCTATTATTACACCAGCCTAAACCAATTCCAAAATCTGATTTGATGTTAATGTCTAATCCAATCAACAAATGCAACAATTAATCAGAATTAAGGGTTGGTTTTAGATTGGTGTCACAATAGCCACTGCCTAAAAGTAAATATTAAATGTTCCTACATGACCACTGACCTCAGTAAAGTGTTCAACCCGTTTGAGGGTTGTGTTTAGCTGCTGTCGTAAGTTATCCTCTTCTGCCGTTGAACTCTCGCTGATGCTGAGATGATCATCACTGTTTGTGCTCAAAAGCTGAGCAAATGGCATCATGGGAGTTGTAGGCGTTGATGGGATGTGGAGTGTAGAGGGCTCACTTTCTGGATGCTCCATTCCCTGCGAAAAACACAATAAACCCAATCAAATATTTTGATGTGATGAATACATAAAAAATAGGTAAAACGAATTGATGATCAATAATGGCGAAAATTTTGATGATGATGATGAAAATGATAATGGTTGCGATTATGAGGATGATGATGTTGATTATGAGGATGATGATAATGTTGATGGTATTGATGATAATTGTGACGATGATGCTGATGATGAATAGCGGTGATGATAATGTTGATTATGATGATGAAGATGGTGATGGTGATGATGATGATGATGGTGATGATGTTGATAATGATGATGGTAACAATGTTGATGATAATAATGAATAATGGTGAAGATAAGATGATAATAGTAAAAATGATGATGATCATGATATTGTTGATGATGAGAAGAATGTGAAGATGATTAGTGGTGGTGCCAATGGGTGTCAGGATGGGTGCCAATGGGTGAGGGGGTGGAAATTCCTGGGGTAATTATAATGTACCTCTCCTTGTTCTCTTTCCTCTGGTCGTGGACCTATCATCATATCCTGGTTGTCCTTCACTGGTCTTGCCATCACTGCCTGCTGCTGCTGCATCTGCTGCTGTTCCTTCTGCATCCTGTACATCTGGTTCTCTTGGCTTTCAATCTGTTCCTGTAGACCCCGCATAGTCCGACTGTGTTCCTCCTGAATCCTCCTAATCTCATCCTAAAATTTTAAAGCAATTCTTATGAACTATTGGTAGAAAGAAATTTTAAACCTTTCTGGAAACGGATCCAAAATCTTATACTACACACTTGAAATGATTTTATTTTAAATTAATTTATATTTTGTATGTGATTTATATTTTATTTTGTTGCAAAGTTGAATATTTAATTTCCAAAACCCATAAATTCTTGATAAATTAACTGATTGATTAATAATAGAGGCTTGCCATCCCGAAACCAGTGTAACGTCGCTAATATTAGTAATTAGCATAAGAATGTGGCAGTGTTGTATACTTTAGTACAGAGAAGCTGTAATACTTTTGCTCATAACTTTGGCAATAATAAGTCAATTCCAGTAAATGACCCATCATTTTAAAGTTTATAATGTGGAGAATATGAATATATTTAAAGGTCAATTTTCAGGTTTTTGTCAATGGTGTTGGTTTTGGCATGGCAAGCCCTAATTGGTTAATGGTTAATTTATTGATAGCATATTTGAATTAATTAACTAACTAATAGAATAATTGATGGATTAAATGATAGACTGAATGACTAAATGGTAATTCTATTGATTGATGGATTGATTGAAAGATTGATTAGATGATAAATGACAGGTAGATAGATAGACAGGCAGATAGAGATAAATAACATTTTTGTATAGACAAATGTCTTGCCAAGTTCTTCCAAATTTGTAATAAAACTAAACAGAGATACAGGGGACAATGCAAGGTGACTTCCTGCAAAATATAATGTATTTAACCACTGTTTAAAGGGCCCTTTCTCTTTTCTTCAGTGTTGATGTAAGTAGATAGGCTTTTAGTTGCAACTCGAGTTTAACATACAGCAGAATGATTATGCGCTTTTTTTTCTCTGGAGCCTGGCTTTAAAATGCATTAACCTTCATCCAGTAGGGATGCTGGAGACTATTACTATCAACTGCATTTGGTGGGCTTATAGACAGATAAAACATTTTTAAAAAAGCATTACCTTGAATGTTTGAGTAATGGATTCATTTTGATGACCCATCTGCTTAATGGTTTCTGTCTGTTCCTGTAAGGTACATTGACTCTCAACACGCAGCTTCTCAACTCTAAGCAATCAAATAAACACATTTTATAGGCAATTTCTAACAAAATTAGCTCAAGTAATCCTTATCTGCATTGTAAAACTCCATAAATTAAATTATCTTTTAATAGATCTATTCCATTACTTACCTTACCTTTACTGGATCCTCTTTATGAATCATTTTCTTTTACTAGACCATTCTTGCAACTTTCTACATTTCATTATACAGTACACATCTCATTGATGTTCTCTATACCTTTTACACTTTTACTTGTCAATTCTACATCATTACATTTCTACTGGATATCTATATTTTATTTTATACCTCTACTGAATCCTTTATATTTTTCATTTTATACTCCTACTGAATCCTTTCTATATTTCATTTTATACTTCTATTGAATCATTTAATTACCTCATATTACAATTCTACTGGATCATTTTAATTTATTATCATTCTATAAGATATAGTTCTTCACTCCCACATCTAATGCAACTATTACTTTGGACTTGCCTTTCTTTCCAAACTCTTTCCTTGTACTGCATGTCAGTTACCATGTCACTGTGGCGCTGTAGCAACCGATCATGCTCATCCTGAAGGGCCTCAAGCTCCTCATTGGCTGATTTGAATTTATCGCTATGGGTCAAATACAAACATTAAGTGATGCTACTGGAGGCAACAGCAATGACAATAACAAATAAAGTAAGAGAATTTTATTGTAATTGTATGCTTACCGTATACATTTGAATAAACGCCCCAGTGCATTTATTGTTGAGAAGGGTTTTTGTCGGGCGTTTATTCGAGGAAGGTGTTTATTCGAGGGAGGTGTTCATTTATTTTTTAGTGTAAAATGGATACGTATATACTCAAATAAATGCCTCTTAATTTCACTGTAAATGTGAAACTACTACACACAATTACCATCAAATTATGTTACTGCGTTGATGAAAACATAATGATCCCAGCCAGGTTAGAAAAAATGTAATTCTACTGGAGTAGAACATTAAGAAAATAATGTTGAGAATGATGTTGCTTCCATAAGTTTTATTTAATCATTTAGGGGCATTTATGCAAGGAAAAAATAAACGGGGCAGCTATTCAAGGGAGGCGTTTATCCAAATGAGACTTTTGAGGGGGCGTTTATTCAAAGCTATTTGAATAAATATGGTAATATAGCCTTAATCTTAAATATGTAATAATGTACCTATTTTACTTTAAAGGTGATATGAAATGGAACAGAAATAAATGATTAAAATGTTTAGGACTTTCCAGGTAACTGACTAAATAACGTTTAAGTGATATCAAACCAGAATGCAGGCTCAGCCTCAATTATCATTTGATCCACTAGGAAACCAGTTCATCATTCTTACTTTGTTTCTTGAAGCTTTTCCTTCAGTTGCTGGATGACCTGTGTTAACCGCTCCTTATCTTCCCTCTCTGCCTCCAGACTCGCATGTGATGCTTCACGGCTCTTCTGCTGCTTTAGAACCGTATGTACTCTGGCCTATGAAAGGAATTCATAATTCGTCACATGGCAAAAATTAACTTATTAATTATCTAATTAGAATGTTTATTTATATAAACTTATTTTATGGCAAACAGCAAGCAAAGCCCTTGGAAAGGATTGGATATATTTTTGTAGGTTATCCTTGATGTTTACAGGGAATAAATCCAATCCAATCTAACCCAATCCAGTTGCTACAACCAGTTTAATAAACTGAGCAAATAGAATATGGTAAGACCATGGATTGGATTGAATTTCTTTGGTGTGACACCTGTAAGTACTAAGACTCATTTACAGTGGGACCCTACTGGTGGTGAATTTGGGCAGAGCACCATGAGACAATCCCCTACTCTTTTCCGAAGAGTGTACTGTGTTCTTTAACGTGCACATAAGCCATTTTGCACACAGGACTAACAGCTTAAACGTCTCATTTAAAAGCGCTTCTTGAAACAGGCTTTTCATCCCTCCAGCTGAAATTTAAGGAGTGCAGCGATGGAAATTGAACTGAAGACTCAAGAGATCTCCACAGTTCAGTGGACACAGTTCAGCCAACTGAGCTATGTGCTCCAACAATGTTCTTATAGCAGAGCACTATAACTCAGTCAGCAAAACTGGTGGTAGCTTCTGTACATCTCCTGAACCATGAGGATCCTTCGGCCTCTGACTCAATTCCACCGCTGCTGTTTCAGCGCGAGGGCTAAAATGCAAGTTACATTAGTGTACAGTCCTTCAGAAGAAACAATCAATCCATTGGTTCTCTATGCTTTAAGGCTCACCTGAGATGGCTACGCAACTCCATATAAAAAAGAAGAGTGAGGATTCTGCCAGTGTGGGGATTCCCCAAGTGTACAGAACAATTACCACCCACAAATTTAGAAAATTAACCTTCATTGGTATCTTTCTACTATTTTCCATACCTTATAGCCTTCATATTCTTCCTGGCAGGCGATATGCTCCATCCGTGATGTTTCTAAATCCTCTTTTAAGGCTGAGATTTTGTTTTCCAAACGACTGATAGTTCTTACATTAGCATTACTTGAAGTTTTCAACTTTAGAATTAAAAACAAAATGGGGGAAAAACATCATTAAAGTTCTTTAATTACTAACATTTTTAAGGTTTATGTTTTAATCTTAATTAAAAAGAAAAATTTTAAATAATAGCTCTGTCGGAGCAAATCTACCATGTTAACCAAGTATTTTACCTGGTCTTGGAGCTTCACGTTTTCTGACATGATCCCTGCAATTTGAACTTTCAACTCCTCTTGACTCTGTGTCATGGCCTCAAGTTGACCCTGCAGTGCTGCTTCACTACTTCTTTGATCATTTTCCTAAAAAATCATTGAACAAGACAACTGTATGAGGGCAGCAGACATAAAAAAAATCAAGATCTGACAGTAAAAATTAATTAGGTACTTACACAGAGTATAGAATTTCAAAGAGTTCCGACTGCCCTGACTTTTTATACACGCAATGAAAAGGTAAAAAGATGGGGTGCCCCATGTACAAATGCCTTTTACGTTCTATTGAAGGACACCCCTATTGTCTGTGGTAGTAATTTTTTTGAGATAGGATTGCGTTCCAATGAAACCTCGATAGTCGGACCTCTTCCAGTTCTATACTATTTGGTACATATATCAATTAATGATTCAAACCAAGTAGAATTTAATAACCTCACAGTTCAAAATTCAAGGTGGGTGTCTAATATGGCACTACTAGTATTACCAAGGCCATGTAGTTCACAAAATGACTCTAGTGATTGGGTGGCTGATCTTTAAGATGATATTCAGAAGGGCACTGATCTAATTACCATAAGAGGCCTATTAATTTCTTTGTTGCACTCGGGGCATATCCAAGGGTAATGACATGGGGATGGGTTGATAAAGAACACGATGAGAAAGTGGGGAGGAAGATGAGAATGTGAGGAGATCATTGGTAAAGTGGGGAGTGTGATAAAAAGTTGGGGTGATACAGTTGTGGGTGTAAGATGAGTTGATTTTCAAATCCTACCACTTTCTTCGATTCTGAAAGATCTTTCTTTGTTTTAACTAACATAGACTTGAGTTTATTTGCTCGCTCGTCAGCTTGAGTACGTTGGTTATCGGTTACTTCTGTAAAAAAAGAAATTAAGCTCATATTAGTTTAAGCAATGGCACAACAAGTTGTTCTTCCAAGTCCTGGAAAATTTGTCATAGGGGTCAGAATGACACATGCACTAATTAAAATTAATATCACAGCATTAATTATGAAAAGAAAGATGCTTGGGTGGTTTGGGTCCTGGTTAATATGCTATTGCTGCACCAAAAGATTGATAGACAATATGTCTGCCTTACTGTCAACATAAGAATGGAAAAACTTTAGGCCCTAGTTGAGAAAATTTGATAAATTCCCAAGAAATCTTTGAGGAATTCTAATTCTTGCAGAAAATGATGAGTTTTCTAGTCACTGGAAGATGAACCAAACATCATTGAGACTCCAGTGCAATCCTGAAGACCTGGAGGTCTGAATTTAGTATACATGAAGCCACGTAGATTTTTAATTTCCCAACACAAAAATGAGGACGACTCTTGGGCGTGTGTGCGCAGTATAAACATGCTAGGACGAATCGGACAGTTTTATTTTTGTTGTAGGGGTGTTCTTAGAGGAACAAAGGCAATTAGTAGATTATTCTGTTAAGTATTCACAAATTAGATTTTAAATTTTTAGTTTGAATGTGCCAACTTTAAAGGCGTGCTGAAATGAGTGCTTTTACTCACCAAGCTCTTTCTGCATACTCTCGATCCTTTTCTCCAGTCGTGCTATCTCGGTTGACATGTCAATGACCTTTGACTCCTTCTCCTGTATCGTCAAGTTAAGACTTTCAACAGTTCTCTCATAGTCTGCCATTTCTAGATCCATCATGCTATTCTGACTAGCCTCCTATAATACAAATTTCAGAAAATTTAAACTTTAACATTTGAAGTTATGTAAGACATAAATTGATAGGTCTCTTTTATTACAAAAGCTGTATCATATTGTAAATGATGTCAAAGTGTCATTGAAATGAGAAGGCTAGTTAGCAACAATAGTAAATAAGTAGCAAGTGAAGTATACTATATCAATCACAGGCAGTGTAAGTTGTAAATGGTGGGGTTAGGCAAATTCAGCCTGCTCTGCCCATGGGCAAGATTCTCTTAAAAATTTTTTGCACGCATTGCAGTTGATCTGGGCTTAAAAGAGAACTAGCAAAATGATTTTTTGTTCTAGAGACTATTTTTGATATGTCATTAATAATAGAATCAACCTTAAAATCGTTTTCTGGCCTTTTTTTAATGAAGTTATAGGCGATTATATACGATTTTACTATGACGTCACTGGCGAAAAAGTAACAAAAGATCGTGTAAATAGCGCCGCGTAGGGTATCCGCTGCGTACGATCTTTGCGTGTATGCTGTAACCATGGCTGTAAATTGTGATTGTTACAGCATGCACGCAATGATCGTACGCGGCGGATACCCTACGCGATGGATACCCTACGCGGCACTAATTACACAATCTTTTGTTACTTTTTCGCCAGTGACGTCATGGTAAAATCGTATATAATCGTCTATAACTTCATAAAAAAATAGCCAAAAAACGATTTTAAGGTTGATTCTATTATTAATGGCATATCAAAAATCCTCTCTAGAACGAAAAATCATTTTGCTAGTTCTCTTTTAAGCCCAGATCAACTGGCCCTACAGAGCACAACAGCACACATCGCCTTCTAAAAGCAAAGTCATATTCTGTTTACAATGTTGAATTACTGGCAAAGTGCAGGCTAACAGCGCACTGCCTGTGATTGGTAAACCAAAGAAAACGGGAAGAAGACAGAAGAGAATGCATGATCTAAACAAAAAATGCTGAAGGAAGAAAGAAATATGAAATGAATGAGAGTAGAATAATATAATGATTTTGAGAACCACCACCACAGAAGACTGACAGCAGAATGAGAAGGAAGAATGACAAGAGGAAGACAATCAGAAGATATCTAAAATAAAATAAAGGAAAGACAGATAAGTAAGCCCATGATAGTTTAAAAAAGTGACAAAATAGTAAGCAACATTGAACAACCTCCAGGGCTTTGGTTAGTTGTGATGTGGTAACTTCATGTCTCTCCTTCTGCTCAGCTAATGTTTTTTCCAGCAATTCAATTTTGGAACTTGCCTATAGAGAAAAAAAAATGATGTTGATAATAAATAATCTTCAGCATATGAATACAATAGATGGCACATTTTCATTTTTGTAAAGCTAAAATGGAAACGGAGTACTTACTCAGAACGTTTCGATCCCTATCAGAGATCTTTATCAACTGACAGCTAGGTGTTATTTAGCTTGGTCATGACGTCATCTGTTAATGACGTCGTACAAAAACCAGCTATTACAGACCATGCCATACATCACAATCACGTACCAAACTGGTAGGTAAACATACAAGCAAAAGAACCCAAACAGAAAGATAGGCAGATCAGAAAGTCCTTGTATATAAGGCGCAACAAAGAAAAAATCATGAACAGGGATCAAGGAGCACATGAACTCTCTCATCTGTCCAATGATCTTATAGAATCCATAACAAGCCGGGCCCTGCACAACCTTTGACCTACATCCGGAGGAGGTGTACGACATCCTCAACAGATGACGTCATGACCAAGCTAAATAACACCTAGCTGTCAGTTGATAAAGTTCTCTGCTAGCAATCGAAAAGTTCTGAGTAAGTACTCCGTTACTATTTTAGCTTTACAAAAACGAAAATTTGCCATCTATACAATTCCTGAAGCTAAATGAAATTCTTTCAAGATATGAATACAATATTTAAAATTTTTGAATGTGTCTATAAAGAGATATTTTTCCTACATGAGTACATAAATTGGTTGATCTATGTTTGTCCCCCTACAGATTAAATAGGTCACTGATTAGCCTGGGTTCCAGGCCCTAATTTTAGGTTACTCACTCTTTATTGCACTTAGTGCGCGCCATACCTAATTTAATTGGCGTCCCATACTCGATTTCTTTTTTTTCGAATTAGGGCCTGGGCAAACAATTCATGCGTACGATTTCCCACATCAAATTTGATGTGGGATATCGTATGCATGACTGATTTTGTAAATCACGTGACTGGCTAACTTCATGCATATTAATCAATCTTGGTAAACTTTCAAAATTGAAGATGCGGATGTCTCGACTAGAACAAGAACCAGCTCCCTTTTTGCTACTTATACTTGAATTAAAACAGTTAGTATAGTTCTGGCCTGCTGAGAACGACATGGACTGATAACCGTAGGCTATAGGAACCTTGCTCACCGCTAGCTGCTACACAGATTTAGGCCTTTAGGGTAGAATATTGTTAAAAAGGTAGGCCTCTGTAAGTAAGAACTTAAAAATACGCCAAGCCTCTACTAGTCTAGGCTAGGCCTACTCCTGACTCCAGACGAGGCATGATCCATCCTCCTGGAAAGTTTTGTTGTATTTGTATGGTATGCCATCTAGTGTAAGCTTAATTGTTTTTGCCATTGCCAA
>NW_022721381.1:52745-56287 GCF_011630105.1 Anneissia japonica | reverse complement strand
AGATGTGTATAAGAGACTTGTGGCAAGTCTAGTCACTGATAAGTTAAATATATTGGTCAGTGTCCACTGTTTCAGATCTACAAATCATCCCGAGGAATATATCACCCTTCCCCAGTATCTACTACCCTCTCTTCCTCTTTCACTATCTCATCAATTACTCAACCCTGTACCTCAACCACACCCTTCATCACACCCAAAAGTTTACTTCCCCATCCTATTCCTCTCCTCCCTATTTTTCCGCTCCCTCACTCTTTTCTCTATTTCTTCCCCTCTAGCCCCACTTCTACACAAACTCATTGTACACCTCACTAAAAACGACAATTGCTTATAAGAGTCTTGGTTAAGCATCATACCTCGGTGAGTTCATTAGTCTTTTCTTCCAGACGTTTGTGTTCATTATCTCTGTCATCCTCTACGGTCATCTTCATGCATTTCATTTCAGTTAGACTCTTCTCCAGGAACTTGCAATCCTTTTCAGATTTCTCAAATTTGGTTCGAAACTCTTCTTTCATTTCTTTTACTTGGGAGCATTCTTCAGCCAAAGTCTATATAAAACATAATGTTTAAAACAATTTAAATATAAATAAAAAATATATAATAAAAATTATAATGTAATCATAACATCATACTGTAAATCTGTTGTCTATTTTCTAGGCCTATCTTTGTTTCAATTATGAAAGTTATGTTTAAAACAATAAATCTATCAATGTAATGCTAATCATAATTCATATAGAAAAAACAGATGAAATTATTTAATAAAATGTTTTTACTATATATTTCAACTGCAATTGGAACCTTTCTATACCTTAAAATCCTGTTGGTTTTCTTCCAACTGTTTCTTGAGACTTTCAACTTGTTCTTTATCAGCATCAATCACATCTTGTAACTTCTCATATTCTATTTGTAAACTCTAATTGGGATGAAACAATTTTCCAATGTTTATTACAATTTACTCTTCATGGATTTGAAGTGGAGTTGTGGCTTGGTGGTTAAGAAGCTTGCTTTCCCATTCCATCGTCCTGGGTTCAAATCCTGCGACAGCACAGGATTTCTTCTAATGACTAAAAATCATCTCCACTCCGAAGCCTCATAAAGAGACGTCACTGATAAAAGCATCACATTATTTAATATATTTCAGAGGGCACCTGAATATCAGCTGACCTTATAGGATATGCTAGAAGGGTCACTCTATAAACATGGTTTTAAAAAGATTAATAAATAAACAAAAATAATAGATGAGGTACGAACTATCAACACGATGATATGTCGCAATGTTAAGAGGTAGCAGATATACTACAATAGTTTGAGGGTGGTATTGGTTAACATCCTGATGAGGACAAACAGTTAATTTCCTAACTGAAAGTCTCTACACCAATCTAATAAAGAAAAAACTTCATACTGGTTAAAATTCATATATCTCTATCCACATTAAACAAATACTGTATTACAAATTGGTTTTGTAATAATACTATATTTATTATTATAACATTTTAAAAAATATATAATGATGATGATGATAATAATAATAATAATAATAATAATAATAATAATAATAAAAAAAATATATAAAAATTGAAATAAATTAGAAAATATATGGACAATAAATGTTATTAAAATTAGGTTTAAATCAAGATTATTAATCTTGAAAAACATACTGGATGATTCCGAAGGGGCGTCAATCCACCTATATTGCAGCGGCCATAACTAATCTCAACAAGGACAAAGGCAGGCACCACCTTTCGGCAGTCCACCACCCAGTCATCATGTCATGTGACTTAGATATCACTCCGTTGTCACGTGACCAGGTTCTCACTCCACCAGCCTCTTCATTCATTCTCTTCAGACAGTAGAAAATTTGAAGTAATTTTAACTTATATGTTGTGAGACCAGTTCTAAAAATTTGTTTTAACACATACCTGATAATTTTCAGCCTGTTGTAGGCCACTACTTAGTTTTTCCTTCATCTTCTCAAGGGTACTCTGGTAGGCTGTAAGCTCACCCTGCAATTTCTCATTCTTGCTGTTAGACTGTTTAATCTCTTCTGTCAATTTCAAGACCTAAGGTGATGATAATAACAATAATACTGATAATAATAATGATGATAACAACAATTGCTTGCACAAATTATTCGTTCCATTCAGCCCACCAGATGAGTTAAATGTCCAATGTTAAGGTAGAGGTGTCACAACGTACAGGCATAATATCGGCGTTGGTTCAAACAGCACGCTCGCCTATGATTCTAGTGGTGGAACAAGTCTTCTTGGATAAGGACTATAAACAGTAGGCCCAGTGTACAGAATTTGGCTTGTGTGCACCTAGAACCCAGTACATCTTTTGAGACAAGTAGGGGGTTAGCCTGGTGTACTGGTCCATTCAGCCCCTGTTGTGGACAGACGAAAGTAGTTGGTACCGGTTTACCGGGTAGCTCAGACACGAAGAGACCCTTAGGGGAGAAGCAAGCTACAGTAAGAGCTGGTCCACACATAGAGTGCTATGAGATCTTTTCGGTATAAAGCGCTAAATAAATCTAACTACGTTAATAATAACAATAATAATAGATAGATTTATATAGCGTAGATAAACGAGAACATTACATTACACCTTTAAATTGATAAAGATTTCACAGTCTAATTTAAACCACTTTTCCTGGAATTTCTACTTTATTGGCCTTTATTTTGTTTTGAAGCAAACACTTATAAATTGATTGATCAATTTTACAATTTACCTCATTTTTCCTACTTTCAGCTTCTTTCTTTCCCTTCAATGCTAAACTTTTCAGTTTCTTTTCTTTTTCTTGCATCTCTTTCAGTTGCTTGTTTGCTACCTCTGAAATATGCAAAAAAGAAATCCAATCAATAGGATGTTTTCAAGACATTCAATTCACTATTTTAAAAATCTAATGAAATAACTTACCAATAACGTAAGTACATGGCAAAAAGAGAATTGCTGGTTTTATTCCTACAAGAGTCCATACTCTACTCAATTTACTTAAGGGCTAATGCTGGACAGTTAAAAGTACAGTACATAGATAACTTACTACAAAAATCATATAACTTAACTTTAACAAAAATCTACTATAAAAATCTATACATTTATCATTCATCCATGGTTAGATTTTCAGAGAAAAATATGATAATAAGTACTGTGACCTACCAAGCTCTTCCTTTATATGCTCTCCATCCCCCTGGTTAGCAGAAGTTGTTTGATAAGCCTCTGCAACTTTTTCTTTTTCCTGTAAAATAACATTTGTTATTTGAGATTATTATAAACAATTTTTTAAAGAAAAACACACATTACTAATGGTGAATATATAATGGATTTTTAAAAATAAAAGAAACTGAAATACAAAATTGGAGGGGTCTATACTGGCAACCCTATACTAATTTGTATGCTAAAGTCTGGTCTAAAATAATACACTCTACTGTATTACACACCTAAAATAGTAAATTGGTTTTTTTTATCTTTTGCTAAAAACAAACACTGGACCAGGCAAAATATCAGTTAATATCAATTATGTTGACTCATAATACATGTAGATTTTT
>NW_022721381.1:14095-52727 GCF_011630105.1 Anneissia japonica | reverse complement strand
TTCAATAAAAATAATTATATTAATAAGGTTAACATGAGAATATTCAAATAATGTATTAGACCAAATGATATATTTTTAGGTGTTTTATAACAATAATTTATATAAATAATCATTAAAACTCAAATGTTTTTGCATGCTGAATAAAAAAAAACAATCAACTATGTTTATGTTCCCAAAAAATGGGATTAAAATTAAAGCTGGCACAGAGCAAATGGTAATAAAGACAATTCATGAACATGGAATGCATACTTTTTGAGGGAAATGCCAAATAATAGAAACTGTGGAAGCTAGTAGAAATAAAATGGCAAATTCTTAATGCATTTTGAATATGTTATTATTAGAGTGCACTCTGAATAAACAAATAGTTATGGTTCTAATACAGACAACAAGTAGGTACCAAAAATAATGAACTTAATATCATCAATTTGCACCGATAAAGATGACAACAACTGATGCTCACAGAAGGGGATGAAATGAAAGATACGCAAATGAGAGATGAGATAAGACCATTTAATGACTGACATCCTAACTCTTTGAAGGCTTCTGCCTACCTCTGAAGCCATCTTCAAGTCACTTTTCAGTTTCTGCACTTCCATATTCAGTTCATCTTTCTCTTTAGAATGTCTTTCAATCATCTCTGACAGCTCTGTGATCTTGTCACTTGCTTCTTTGAATCTTATTTCAGTGTGTTCCACTTTAGATTTTGCTTCATGTAAGTTTTTTCTGAGGCACTGTTCTTGATTCACTGAGTGCTCCTGGTCTGCCAAAGCTTCTTGTAGGTCCTGGTACAACTGATCCTTCTCAAGCTGCAAGTTTTTTAGAGCATTCATGGCCTCCATATTGGAGGTTTCAAGAGACTGGTGATTAGATGACATGGTATTTAGCTTTTCCAAATTTTCTTTAAGACTATCTTCCACATTCTTGAAAGACTTCTGCAATTCACTGATGTCTTCATCCTTTTTCTTCTGAATAACTTCCACTTTTTCCAATTGTGTGCGTAGGTTATTTCTATCAGAAATTAACTCTTCAACTTGTGCCTCAATTTCTTGTTTCTCTTTTGTGATGTCGTCCACTTTTGTTTTCCATTTGTTAATCTTTCCCTGAGCTTCCTTCTTCAACCTCTCCAGATTTGAAGCAAGTTTATTCTTCTCACCTTGCAGACTGTCAACTTTACCAACAAGCTCACTCCGTTCAGTCTTGACCTCTTCTGAAGAACAACCGATAGCTTCATTTTGTTTCAAAACTTTGTCATACTTATTACTTAATTCTACTAAGTCAGATTGCAGCTTTTCTTTTTCAGCTGCTACAGAAGTAATATTAGAACTTAGTTCCTGAACCTTTGAATGTAGCGATTCATTCTCATTTTTAAATTCAGACACCTTTTTATTCAAAATGTTATTCTCTGCACTTACTTTACTACAATCCGAACTTAACTTTTTGGTCTCGCTCTCTCTTTGAGAAACTGATTCTTTGAACGTGCTTTTAACATTTACAAGTTCCTCCGTTAGACTTTGAAGGTTCGCTTGCAAGTCAGCATTTAATTCTTTTAAAAGAGTTAATGCTTCATGCATGTCAGATAGTTTGTGGTCCTTCTTCTCACTAATAGTCTTCATTTCAACAACTTCACTGCTGTATTTATCAACTTCTTTCTGTAGGTCTGTTAAAAGAATCTTTTCATTTTCCAACTCTTCTGAAGCTGCTTGTAATTTCTGAGTCAAATCATTAATTTCAACACTCTTCTTTTCTAATTGTGATTTAACCTCATCTCTCTCAGATTTAACATTTTGAATTTCTAATACCAACTCACTGTTACCATGCAGTTGTTTTTCCATATTGTCTTCAAAGTTTTCTTTTTCAGCAAGTGCCACTTTTAATTCCTTCTCTAGTTCATGTTTCCCATTTTGGATTTCATCTACCTGTTGTTTTAAACATTCCAAATCTTTTTTAAACCCATCTCTTTGTGACTTTAATGTCTTTATTTCTTCCACGTTAGCAAAGCTCTTCTGCATGCCATCCATATGGGCATTTTTGATGATTTTCAACTGCTCTACAAGCCTCTGCACATGCTCCTGACTATTGGAAAAGCTCTCAGCCAGTTCATCCTTTTCCTTTTTTAAAGCATCTACAAGTGAAACCTGTTCCTGCAAAGAATTACAATCAGATTGTTTAACTTTTAACTCCTCAACTACTTTATCATGCCCCACCTTTAATTCATCACAATTGCTCTGTATGATGGCTCTTGATTCTTCTGCAGCTTTCAAATTGGTAGCAAATCTATTGAGTTCAGCCTGAAGCTTTTCAAGTTCTTCTCTCTGGCGCTGTATTTCATCTGTCTTGTCTTCTAACTCACTTCTAAGAGCAGTAACTTCATTCTGAAATTCTCCATCTGCAGCATCTTTAGAGTTACATATTTTTGACAATTCTACTTCTAGTTTTTCTTTCTCTGAAATAATCTTTGACATAGTTTCCTCTGCCTTTAAATTGTCATTCAAAGACTCTTTTAATTTATTGCTAAATTCTGAAAGTTGAGTTTCTTTAGTTTGTAAGTCTTTTTGTACTTCATCAAGATTTCTTTTTAATGTTACAATTTCTTCCTTCATTTCGAATTCTTGGTTTTGTTCTCCATTTTTAAATGTTTCCAGTTCTACTTCTAATTTATTTTGCTTTTCTGAAAACTGTTCTTTTTCAGATAACAATTCATCAAACTGGCACTTTAGTTCACTATATTCTTTAGATATTACACCATTATCTTGCTTCAAAGTTTCTAAAATTTCCTCAAGCTCTTGGTTCTTCTTTTCTATTACTTCCATGTTCAATTCAAATTCTTTTTCTTCTTTAATGGTGACTGTTTTTTCTGATCTTAGCCGATCACATTCACTTTGAAGCTCTTGTTTTTCCATATTTAAAGAAGTAACACATTCCTCTAGGTGCTTGATTTTTCTGTCACTTTCAATTCTCAATTCTTCTTCTCTTTTCCAATTTTCTTTGATACAACTAATCTCTGAAGTAATCTTATCTAGCTTCTCAGATAACTCTGTCTTTGAATTTGTAAGATCTTCAAGCTGTTTCTCTCGTTGCTGCATAAAATGTTGTACATTATCCCGCTCTTCTTTCATTGACTCTCCATATTCCTTCAGTTGTGTAATCTCTCCTGACATTTCTGCATTTTTTTCTTCCAAATGTTTTTGTTCATCATTAGATGTTTTCAAAGAATCTTTCAAATTCCCACTCTCTTCTATTATGACCTTCAGGTGTTTTCTTAATTCATCAAGCTGTTGTAGCTCTGTCTTTGATTTTTCTTTCAATGTGTCTACTTCTGATTTCAAATCATCATTCTCTGCATTTAATTCAGATATGAGATTTTTGAGTTCCTTGGAATTCGAAGATGATGAGGCTTTTTGTTGTTGTAGTTCTTTAAGTGATATCAATGTCTGATCTCTTGCCTCTGTTAAAACCTTGATCTGCTCTTGAAGTTCCTGTCGATAAAGATAAAAATATAACAGTACAATCAAATTTAGTTTCATATGACAATAATTAATTGCATACTATTCAATACCTTGACAAAAAAATACTGGGGCATAATACCAATTTGAATTTGTAGGACTTCAGTTAGTAATATGATTAATCAGTGATGGTCTTCAAATTCTAGTGGACATTTTATATAATTACTACAAAATGCAAATTTTAAGTTCATATTGCATATCAGGGTTACTTTTAAAAACAGAAATATTTTTAAAAAACACAGCAAGGTGGTCTAGATGGGGATTATACAGTATATAGGACATGATATACCCATATATGGACATAATATCATATAACAACTATTTACTTTGATTCCCAAAGGAGGGGCAGAGAACTATAATTAACAACTGGCAGCCTAGCTGATGCGGCTTGATTTGAGGTAACTTACCTGATTCTGTTTGGAAAATACTTGGGCTTCCTCTTGAAGACACTGGAATGTTGAGGTCATTGTCTCCTGCTTCATTTCCATGCATTCCAACCTCTCAGATAATTCCTATTTTCAAGAAAACAATACAGAATAAATACATTATCAATTTTAATTACTTAATCATCAAACAAGGTACAGGAAGCTCTTTTGATAGACTATATGTCTATGCTTCTGCCTACGTACATCCATTCATCTATAAATACACCAAGCCTACCCCCTAATACATGTAAGTTGTATGGTAGAGCGGTTAATGCAGAGGCACCGCAACATACAGCCATAATGTCGGCACTGGTTCAAACGACACGCTCGCCTATGGTTCTGGTGGTGGAACAAGTCTTTTCGGATAAGGACTATTAACCGTAAGTCCCGTGTACACAATTTGGCTCATGTGCACTTTAAAGAACCCAGTACATCTTTTGAGACAAGTAGGGGGTTACTCTTGTACTGGGTAGCTCTGACACAAAGAGACCCTCATGGGAGAAGCACGATATTGCAAGAGTCAGTCCACACCCTCGAGTGCTTTGAGACCGTTTTGGCATAAAGCGCTATATAAATCTAACTATATTACATTTCACACAAACTATACATTAGATGACAACATGGAACATTACCTAGAGGTAGCTTATTTCAACTGTGTTTCCTCCATGACATAGAACAATTACAAAATATTATTGATTGCAAAATTACATTAAATATGCAAAATAATTCCTAATTTACATTGTCAAATTATATCATCATAGGACAACTGTGTAATTAAACATATTTCTTTGTATTATAATATTTAAATAATTACCTTGTTTTTCTTGAATAATGTATTGTATTTCTCCTTCTCTTCTTTCAAATTCACTTCAAGTTTTGATTTATCTGTTACTGCTTCATTCAAAGCATCCTCTAGAGCCTAAACAAAATAACAATAATAATAATAATAACAATAATAATAACAATAATAATAACAATAATAATAATAATAATAACAATAATAATAATAATATTAATAACAATACAGTATTAATAATATTAATTATAATAATATACTGTAATTCTAAACTAATAAAAATAATATAATAGGCAGCTTGTGGGCCAAATTTGGCCTGTGGAGCTATTAAATTTGGCCTGTGTGAAAAATTAAAATTAAAAACAAATAATAAAAAAATTTAAGTAAATAATTTGATAGAAAAGTTTCCCATTATGAGCGAAAACAAAAACGCGACTCTCTATTGAAAAAAATATTAAAGTCAAAAGGACAGAAGCTTATTATTTTTAATACATTAAATTCATGACCAAATACGTGTATTTGGTCATGAATTTTCAAATGTTTCTATAATTAAATTTAAATAATTATTTAAATGGTTTTTGTACAGTATTATTATAAACTTTATCCAAAGAGAATTTTCTGTATTTTGAGAGAACCATTTTTTGTCCTTGTTATCAAAAATGTTAACAAGGACTTTTTATTGTTGATTTTCTGTAAATGTAATATTGTTCTGGAACGTGAAAAAAAACAAAAACAAAAACAAAACGCATCCCCTAGGCCATATCCACTAACAACATTAAGGATCAATCACGCCTGTGAACATGGCTCCTATTCCATAGAAGATGAAAATTTACATGTTAGGTGTGTACGCATGCTCACCTTTGAGTAGGGGATTTTATTCCTCTCGGCTGTTTTTCCCCAGCTATTTTCCCCCGGGTATTTTTTCCGGTGTATATTTCCTCCTAATTTTCACACTGATGTTTTTCATTCATTATAATTTATAAGAGGATGAGGATTGGTGCAGTGGGAATGGTTCGGTTTCTCAACCTCAAGGTCGGAGTTTTAAAACTTTGATGTACACTTTTTACCTTTGTATAAATTATGCGCATAATAAAATTTGCATCTTAGGTTTGTACACATGCTTGTCTTTGAGTAGGGTATTTTTTTCCTCTCAGCTATTTTTTCCCCCAGTATTTTTCAGATATATAATTATATCCTCCTAGCTTTCCCAATGATGTTTTTAATTTTCAGTTTATGTTCACTATAATCTATAAGAGGAAATGGTTTGGCGCAGCGGGAATGGTTTGGTTTCCCAACCCCAAAGTCGGGGTTTCAATCCTTTGCTGTGCATTTCACTTGTGTCCTTGAGCAAAGCACTTTATTAACACGACATCAGTTTATCCAGCTGTATCAATGGGTACCAGCAAATTGCTGGGAGTGACCTGCGGCGGACCAGTGTCCCACCCAGGGGGAGTATTCTCTCATCCGCTTCACGCTACAGAAACTGGGGAAAAGCTCCTGCTCAATGAGCCCTAGTCGCTTGGCAAAGGATTTAACTATACTTTATCAGGCAGAACATAACATTTGTTTTATTTTTGCTTTTTTTGTCTTCTCTATATAAATTAACCATTGTCTAGTCGTTGCAAGGTTATATCATAAAGATGCACTGATGATACAAAAGTGCTATCCAATCAATTAATTGATTGACTCTTGATGCATTTGCAATACTGATGAAGCTTGAGACACACATAAAAAAAAACCGTTATGCAAAATGTTTGCATCCGGGTTTACATAAGAAATAGAGGAAAGGAAACAAGAAATCTCTTTATAACTTAAAGTCAGGCTCCGGAGGAAAAAAATTTTTTGATATGTTGTAGAACTGATTTTTCTAAGACAAAAAAAAAGTTGTTTGACGAAAAAATGGGGAACGGTGAATGAGATACAGATTTTTGAATATTTAAAAACTGGGGGAATAAGGTGTAAAAATAGGCAGTTACGCCCCTTTTTCCCCCGGATGCAAACATTTTGCATAACGGTTTTTTTTATGTGTGTCTCAAGCTTCATCAGTATTGCAAATGCATCAAGAGTCAATCAATTAATTGATTGGATAGCACTTTTGTATCATCAGTGCATCTTTATGATATAACCTTGCAATGACTAGACAATGGTTAATTTATATAGAGAAGACAAAAAAAGCAAAAATAAAACAAATGTTATGTTCTGCCTGATAAAGTTTTTCGTCAAACAACTTTTTTCTGTCTTAGAAAAATCAGTTCTACAACATATCAAATTTTTTTTTTCCTCCGGAGCCTGACTTTAATTCTATTTTGGTCATTGGATATCACACCTATTTCCTAGTCTTTACATACTATACGATACGATAAGATACTCCTTTATCTTCAGTTTAACAACATGGTAGAAATGAAATTTGTAAACACCAGAATTAACCTGGTCGCTGGAGTTTAGTGCCCTCTGCCTGCTTCAACTTATACTCCGGAAAGCAACGGCAATATTACTTCTGGTAAGGAAAAACAGAAGGATGTGGTGATTTCATTATTATAGTATCACACCTGCTCTTCTAAAGTACATTTGCACTCAGTTTCTTTTTTAAGCCTGTTTTCCACTAGGCAAATTTATTTGCACAAATCAAAGCATCGGTTTGCTTCCTGAGTTCTGATTGGTTGCGCATTATTTCGCTTTGCAAAAACTCAGACAGAAATGTGAATGCCCATACGCATGAACCAACGCTTTCGATTCACCTAGTGGAAAACCGGTTTTTCGATTATTATGCCTACATTTATTTTATATTCTCTGTTATGGCTGTTGGTATATTAAATATATTTCATCTAATTAATATTACTTAACTTGTTTAATAATTATTAACATTATATTAACCTACCATTATATAAATTATGTATATTATATAATTTTTTTTAATGTTTATATTACCAACATCTGTTATACGGACAGGGCTTATGTTTGAAAACGTAGAAGTGGTTGGGGCATCGGTTGTGGTTTGGACTCCAAACCTTGAGGTCGGGGGTTCGAAACTCTTGCTGTGCAAGTCGCTTGTGTCCTTGGGCAAGGCACTTTATCTACGGTTGTCTCTCTCCACCCAGGAGTACAAGTGGGTACCTGGTAGGTTCAAACACAGCCTGCGCTGAATACAGCTGCAACATTATGGAATTCCCCCATTTGGCTTGAGTGTGTGTTCCATATGTGCTTGATCCAGTGATCCGGGGGTAATAATGTTCAAGCGCTTCGAGGTTGTGTCAACGTGAGGCTCTATATAAATCCCGAATTAATTATTAATTATTAATTATAAAAATGATACACAAAATAAATGGGAATCATTGACCTTGCAATTCATTCATTGCAGATAGACGACCCTAGGCTTAACTCTTCTTATATAACTTCTCAATTTTTTTTTTGAGAATTAGCAACAACTTAATCTGACAAGGCATATTCACATAAGTTATTGTGATAAACTTATGATCTATTCATCATGATAACTTTAACATGTTAGAGAAAACCGTTCATATAGAAACCATCATCATGATCTACACTTATGCTAATGTGTGCAGTGTTGCGTGAAAACTACCAGAAGCACAACCAATGAGCTTGGGACCAACCAGAAACACAACCAATGAGGTTGGGACCTGTTTAATAAACAAAGGCTGATTGGTTGAATTTGATCCCCTGAATTAATTTATCACGTTAATCATGATGAATCAACATGCTCCACTAGATCACAGTAAGGTGATCAAGCTGAGCACGTTATTCAGGTTGGTTTACATAAAGTGACTGGCTTGATCATGCTCCACTAGATCACGTTAATTTCTGAAAGTGAATCTAGCTATTGCCCTCAAATGTCCTCAAGAGAGAAACAATTATTTACTGGAATTCCAAACAAATTATAATTAAAAAAACAAATCCTGGTTTAGATGGGATGTAAACCAAAAACTCTGGGATTGTAGGGCAAGCATCTTAAACCAACAATATATACTAGAGCTGGAGCATGGTGGTTCAGATGCCTTCCAATCCCAGGGATAAATGAAAAATTCCAGAGCCTGACGGCAATTTTGATGAATTACTATCACCGATCCCCAGGCTGGAAAAAGAGCATGACCATGCGACCGGCGCAAACATGTTTTCCCTCAAGCCTGCATTCCCTCCCCCACCCCCACCAATGAAATTTGTTTTATTTCGAAATTGATTTCATGAAGAATTGTTTGATGGCATGGTTTCTTACCTGATGTTTATTAGCTGCCATTGCCTGTTGTTCTTGTACTGCATTGTAAACACCCACAAGCTCTGCATGTGTAGTCTGCAGCTCTTTCAATTCTGCCTGCAACTCAGTAAAACACTTGCTATCTGCATCTGTTTGTCCTCCTTTCTGCTGCTCCAATTCTTCACACTTTTTGGTTAATTCTTCAAAATAAATGTATTAATATAATTAAAGGAAAACTACACCTTTAATGAATTCTGTTTGTTTGATAACATCCATTTGGCAAATTTACTACCTACTCATTGATCATTAATAATAATAATACAGGCCTCCCTCCAATTATAGACCCCTCTAATTTAAGGCGAACAAATTCCCCCCAGCAAAATTTCCCCTTAAAAACATAAATAAATAACAGTGCTCGAATTAGCACACACTCTCAGGCACAAACACCAGCTAATGAATCCAGGTTAATTATGTATGTGCTCATGGTTGTGTTCATACAAGAAAATCCCAGATCCAGACATAAAGAAGATGTCGGTGGGATCATTGGCCAATAATAGGAAATGCGTACATCTGATTGGTTAATGATGGAAATGAGGTCAACTTGCTAACCGATAGCGCTTGATAACCGTTTGCGTATCCACTTCCTGGTAATGGTTAGCGCTAAACGATGGTATGACCCTCGCCTTGCAAGAGTGTCAGGCGGGAGGCTGCAGGTTCAAATCCCACCAGAGACACTTTTATTCATGCAATTCAAAAATGTTCATGTATGTAATAATCACATACCTCCACATTTTGCTTTCACTTTCTGTAGCATCATCACTTGCTTTTTGGCAAACTTGATAAGGTCTTCCTTAGAAAGGTTATCCAGCTTGATGGGGAATAAATAGAATTTCAGTCAAGTCTATTTTTAAACAATTATCATCAAAAGGGGAAAGGAACATAGCATTCTTTGCTAATGCAATGTTTCACTACACTCTTTTCCCAACTGTGTTTTCAAATATGGTCGGAAAAGTGCTTCCGTGCATTTTGTATCAATTGTTACAAATGCAATGGTTTTTTTTGCAGCATTCAAGACTATCAACACACTGTACACATTAATATTAATCTTATCAAACCTGATCTTACATACAAATTAACAAGGAAGCGGTGGATTGAATTTAATCGGTGATAAATATCGAGGATAGCCCACGAAAGTCTATAAGACATCTTACTTCCAGTGGGGTCCTTCTGGTGGTGATTGAGCAGTACACCGGGAGACAATCCCCTACTCTTTTTCTGAAGCGTGTACTGCGTTCTTTAACGTGCACATGGGCTGTACTGTACATGCACACGGGACCAACGGCTTAATAGTCTCATCTGAAAGACGGTGGCTATTGTAACTTGTATTTCAGCCCTCCAGCTAAAACACAAGGAGAGGCAGCGATGAGAATTGAACAGGGGACCTAGAGGTCTCCATGGTTCAGCGAACACATAGTGGCTACCACCAGATTAGCCGACTGAGCTATGCTGCTTTCATTTGTCATCATGTAAAAATTGTAAATTACACAAATCAATTGAACATAATGTGAAATGGGTAGATTGTGTGAGAGCTTTTATTGGTCTCACTCACATTAGATTCTATTACTGGAGTGCAATTTCTGTGGCTCAAGGGATGAAGATATTTTTCATAGGGTGCTATTTCCCCACTAAATCTCAGGCTACATCTGCTGTGTATACAATAGTCATATAAATTATAAAGTCACCAACCATTGAGATACTAACATAAAACTAGCATAAAAGCTAACTAGGAGCGGTTTGGCGCAGCAGTTGCAGTTCTTCTGCTCAACCTTGAGGTCGGAGGTTCAATCCCTTGCTGTGTATTTCATTTGTGTCCTTAGGCAGGGCACTTTACCTACGGTTGTCTCTCTCTACCCAGGAGTACAAGTGGGTACCTGATAGGGTCAAACACAAAATGCGCTGATTACAGCTGCAACATATGTGCTTGATCCAATGACTGGGGTTAATAATGTTAAGTGAGAGGCAGCGTTCGATTGACCCAGAATTGCATCGCAAAATGTGATGCGTTTTAAACTAATTGCGAAGCACTTCAACAATAAAAGGTGACACAATTTATTTGCCTGGATTTACAAGGCATGGTTGTAAAAACTAAGAGGCTTAGGTGCACAAGAAAATCCCGAAAATTGTTTTAAAAACAGTCAAAGTCAGGTTGTTACCCTATGTTTTAGGCCAAAAATAGCGCAATATGCTTGTTTACGTCAAGTGCACACATACAATGCTACATGTACATCGTTGTTAATGCAGCTGTTTTGAGTACGAGTCGGGCTTCTTTCCTGCGTTTACAAAATTACCTCATATTTCGACACCGTTCTGCTTCTTCATTAGATTGCTTTCGCTTACACACCTGTTTGTACAGTGAGGAGTAATGTTGCTTAATGTCATGTATGTACTGTACTCACGGTACATCATGCACGTCATGTAGATGTGTAGTATGCAATACGGGACAGTATGATAGTGGGAGTGAGACGAGCAACAGCCAGTGCTTGTCAGTTGTCACATGGTCGGTAAATTGGTAATCACGGCCAGGTCAACTTCTGCATGGGGTGGGTATAATATTTAATTGATGGGAAATTTAAAGTAGGGGAATATTATGGGGTATGTTTCAAAGTGGTTTACCAAATAATTGAGCACAGTTACATTTCTAGCAAAAATGGTGTCTCAGTGAGAACGCTATGCACAATTTTGGAATTTCTGCACAAAACAAAAATGCATAGCACTTTTTGCTACACACAAAAAATGCTAGAAGTCGAATGCTACAGGTCTCTACAATATGCGCTATATAAATCCACGAAATTATTATTATATTATGAATAAAATCAGTACTAATACCTTTCCAGGTTTAGCAGGTGATGCTTTGGCTACGTCATCTTCTGGCTTGGCCTCCATGGTAACCAGAGGTAACCTATTTCCATTCAATACACAAAAGAAAAGACATTTATTATATCAAGTAAAGGTTTAATCAATGAGGTTGGGAAGACATACAAACCCACTGTATTGTTAGCCTTTTATTTTTTTTTTTTTTGCAACTCGGCCCATTAACAAACTCTGCTCTTTCCAAAAAACCTCAATATATGTTATCATTCAATATTTTGCTCTCCGTGGGTGGTGCGGCAAGACAAGACAATAAAGTCTCTTAGCGAGGCCATGGTCTGTCTGAATCGTTTTTACGAAGGTGAATAAAAATTATGACTAGAATACTTATGTGTATAAAAAGAATAGTGTGACGGAGCTGGACTAGACCTTACAATGAATAATTGGACATGAAGTTACAGTTGCTGAACTACCAGCCCAGTAATTATCTGTATTAATTTAAGGCCATTGAAAACACATTTTACAACAAGTATTTCAATCCAGATTCTGTATCTTATTCAATCAAACACACAAGTTAAAATCAATACTTCCATTAATTTTGGAATACACCGTGGCTAATGATACGGTACAGTATTTCTACTTTCAATTTGCTAAAGGTACGGTAAATAGCATTACGTCACCATCACCCAATGAAGTGCCAGAATGTGCGTGACATCATTTTTCAAGACTGGCATTGCAGATCACCCGCTATGACCGGTGAAACAAGAACGATGTACAGTACTGGGGAATTAGGACATGAAGAAGTAGAGTATTGTTTGACTTTAGTATCTAGTCATCGATAAATAGGCGCATGGTTCCATTTAGCTAGGCCTATGTATAACCATTATCAAACAATGATTGATTCCACCAAACTCTTGGCATGCCTCTAGGCCTTGCTTAAATTCAGTTTGCTTGGCTTACTTGAATTCTGCTTTTCGCGGCAGCTGCTCTGGTGACATTGATGTGGGTGACATGTATCAGTCATAAACTTAGCCTGGTTCCTGCATGATCATACCGTCTGAACTTCATAATCCCTACATACAAAGTGTTAGTCCAAGAATCCTAATATACTCGAAATAATACCACGCTTTACAATCCGAACAAAATATTCATACAATTTGAATGCACAAAACTTTTCGTAGGGCTAGACTTCGTCACTGTTATGGTACAGAATCTAGGCCTAGATCAAGAGAATGAGTTTCCCCTTCGTGATTATTCCTATTGTGTCAAATTTTTCAAAAATGCAGACCTTAAAACAGAACTACAGTATATAAAATGCGAGGAGGCCTTATGAATCTTCTTGTGTATATTCAGTTTTTAGTGCTTGTGAGGTAAACAGTGTGTGACTAGCGAAAAAATGTACCTGATGATTAGCTAGGCAAAGAGAGTACAGTATATTCTTATAATACTGTCATCGAAAAATAGGCGTAATTGGGTTCCACTCAATAAGAGTCATTTCATTTATATAGCCATCAAGCAAGGCATCATCCTCAGGACTTAGGCCAAGCCACATATATACACACTACTGCTAGTCTTTGGTAATATTTATATGACAACACTTGCAATAAAAAAAATTGAATATAGGCCTACAACAAGAAAATTCATACAGGCCTAGCATATTATATACCGTAGTACTGCATTAAATGGCCTTGCATCAAAAGTAGATTCGAAAAATTTGACACTAATTAATAGGCCTTAATCACGAAGGAGAAACTCATTCTTGACCTAGATTCTGTACCATGAGTGACGAAGTCTATTTAAAGTTTGTGCATTCAAAGTGTATGAATATTTTGGTCGGATAAGATAATCTAGGTATCTTGGACTAAAACTTGGGATGTGGGGATTGAGAACTTCAGACTTGGTAAGACCGTGTTTATGACTGATATATGCCACCCACACCTATGTCACTAGAGCAGGGCCGCCGCCAAATAAAGAATCCAAGCAAGGCCTAGGCCTGCATGCTTGCTTAGATTCTTCACCAGCGAAGAATTTAAAAGCAAGGCCTAGAGGCGGATTCTCTAGAGGAATGCCAAGAGTTTGGTACAGAAATCAGTCCTTGTTTGATAATGGTTATATATAGGCCTAGCTAAATGAAACTCTTTACTATAAAGTGGAACCATACACCTATTAAACGATGACAGTAAAGTCAAACAATATTGTACTTTTGATGTTCTAATTTCCCAGTACATTGTTCTCCTTCCAACGCTCATTGCGGGTGATATGAAAGCCACGCCAGTCTTCAAAAAATGACGTCACGCACATTTTAGCACTTCAATGGTTGATGGTGACGCAATGATATTTACCGTACCTTTAGAAAAACGAAGTAGAAATACGGTACCGTATCTCTAGCCACGGCGTTTGGAATACACATCATATAATAATGAGAATTACACTTATAATACATTAAATAGCTTAAGCCTCCACAAGGGGGTCACACTCCCTGGAATCCATGCAATGGGATTCCCCTCCCGAATCCCCCCACCCCCACCAAAGGCTTAGTAATAGGCCTACCCCCAACACGTAACAGGCCAATGGAATGCCAAATTCTCCCGTTTTTTCTTCTATCAAAATGTTGGCATGTATGCCTTCAGCCTCTATTTGCTACATAGGGTTAAGGTCTCGGTCATCAATAGCACCCCCTTGGGCGAACCACTCACTGGGCAAACCATACTTCTGTTATTTGCTCTTTTTAGGCATGACTGACAAACTAGCTTCGAACAGAGAGAACCCGCTTGGCCCTATTCTGGGTGATATCATAGCGTAGGCTATCATAGCGTAGGCTAAAGTCAAAAGAAAGGCAAAGCTAGGCCTAGGCTTAACCGCGGTTTGTTCTATTATTTAAGTTCCACATACACATCTAAACGTATGCTTAACTTCTTAAGCTATTTACACTTAATAGGTTAAACGTCTAATTCAGTTACCCCTTGTCCTGATCCTGAAATTTGGTTTTAAGTCAAACCCTTTAAATGTAATTTGTAAACAACCACACTGGATGGAAATGGAAGGGAGGATGTGGCATGATAAAAAAAAAAGTCAAGTTGTATTTGAGGGCGCTATATTTCTAAATAATGATAAAACAAATAATATCAATTGGATCGATACGACGATACTGCATATAATATAATAGGTAAAAGATAAATTTATTGTCCGAAAATTCAGAAACTAATTTCCACTGCAATTTTTTTACAAAGTAAAAAATCCAATAGTAAAAAACCATAGAGTACATTAATAAATGATTATATATACAAGATTATTAAGTAAAAATAAACACAATATCTATTCTATTCGGGGTCATCCATTATTTCCATCATTTCCACGAGAGTACAAAACATACTCTTTTTGCCCAGGCCCGTATATCCAATGGGTGGGGAGGTGCTATGGGTGCTTTACTCACTCAAAAACCAAATTGGGTAAGGTCAAAATTTCGATGACAGTCGACAATGTATTGAATATAAATTTGTGATTTTAAAATAAAATATAAAATTTTTACATTCTTTATATAACATTTGCTCTCTTGGAATTTCGATATCACACCTATTTCCTAGTCGTTCTATATGTTTGTCTCATCAACAAATAAAAACTCCAACATGTAGCGGCAATATTATTTCTGTACTTCTACAGTACTTTTGAGGTCAGTGCCCATTGGTGATTCTCTTCTACGATTATTACGCCTACTTTTATTTCAAGTTATCTATTACGGTTGTTGGTAGCATAACATGCCTATATCATTAAATATATTTCATTTAATTAATGTTATTTAATTTGTTTATCTATATGTTTAATGTTCATATTACTACCGTTTATTATACACCGAATGCAATGTCTTAATATTGTTTTAACGAACTAGGGTGTGAACAGAACATTGATGTATTCTTTGCTTAAACTTACTGAATTCTTTACCATATAATATTGTTTAGCACAACAACGATCAGTAGAATTTGAAATTACGGAAAACATTTTAACAAGATAATATCTGAGTAGGCCTACCGGTAATTAAAGTTACCGGTAGGCCAGTGAGTCCAACTCAAAAAAACAATGTTGGCCCTTTAAACACATTAATTAAGAATATGGGGTGTAGCAGTAAACAGGAGGGGGAGAAATACTGTCGAATGACAGGAAAGGTTCACCACCACAGCCTATTCATTTTTTGTTTGAGTAATGAAATATTTGTGTACTTTGAGGGTCAGGAGGCCCAGTGGTGGGGGAGATGTCTCTGATGTATTGTATGTTGATTTTATATAGTTTGAGTTGAGGAACTAAAGAAAATTGATACTTATAAATCTCTTCAATAGCTAAATAATTGTAATTAAATTTGTTAAATGGTTGGTCAACACATGTAAATTGACTTGGGTGGGTGAATTCGCAAGGTTGTTATTATTCTGAGAGAACAGCTCTCATTTGTCCTCATGAAATTATTGATAATGTGAGGTACGTACCGGTCCTGGAAGAATAGTGAATCACTCCGCCAACATGTGGGAAGTCAGGAGAGTAGTCCACTTGCTTAAATGCATGTTTGCTTATGGAAAGGAATGGTCATCTGAATGATGGGGATGGGGGAGGTAGGCTTTTTATGCTTGACAAGTACCGTACTCTTTTCTTTTCCCAATAAATAATGTTGTCATGGTATCACACCCCTGAGGCGGGTGCAGGATTTGGCGGTATGGGGTGCGTGAAAGTCCATAGTACCTCAGCCCCACCTTGGTTGGGGCTGAGAACATATAGAATATGGACCTCTATGTGCCCGAAAATTTCACTCTCATACCTTTAAAATCTTACCGGTAATTCATAGCAACAGTACAATACAATTATTTTTCCTTATACAATTTAGGGGGTGCCATCACACCGTCTGCACCCCTCCCCCTGCATCCGCCCCAACACCTTTAAAAGTAAGGAAAAGTAATGTGCACAGGACAAGACATTTGCACAAATAATACTGATTGTAAACAAAATCGATATCACTACCGATTGCAACCCACAAGCTCTTAAAATCGTTGGATCAAATCATTAAAATGCGGTAATAGTTATTTTATTTGCCAGCTATTCTAACCGATGTCTTCAAACGTGGGGCGAAATTTGTTGGAAATTGATCAGCTCCAGTGATTGCAGATTGATCCATATTAAAACTACCGATGTAAGGACATAAAACTTTACTTCTTCGGGTCCCAAAAAACACCCAAATTATTGCAAATTTAAATAGAAAATTCACTAAATGATGGATTACAGAAATCCCTCACTAATTGCTAATTTTTCGGAGCTTTCATGACCTTTTCCCCAAACCACCTCCAAGGGTTCTTCCCCGACCCCACTGGGGCCCTAATTGACACGAAGCCCGGATCGCTTTCATTGCCTTTCCCCCAAACCACCTCCAAGGGTTCTTCCCCGACCCCGCTGGGGCCCTAATTGGCACGAAGCCTAAGGACCAGGTTGGAATTTGGGCATCCATATTATTTGGACAATCATCAGAGGCTTTATGTAGATGAGAGCGTCTAGGCATTGCTGTATATAAAAACGAGGCCCAGATTACCAAAAAATAATGTATTTAGAACAAGAATGACCAAAAAATTTAACCTTTTTAAACCATGTTAGATCGTGAAATTATTGATCAATGCGGTATATTTTAATACAGCATACAGTAAGCCTATCAGATATCGTGTAAAAATGCCAAAAGAAAAATGTTTTTAGCCCAAAAATGTGTTGGTTTTCTTTAAAAAAAAATTAAAACCTCATTTGACATTTTACCTCAGCCTCAATTTGTTCTTATTTGGTTCTATAATTTTAAGCAATTTCAGCCTCATGCAGTGTTTTTATAAACATGTGTACTTACATAAAAAAACGTAATAAAATGAAAGTATTTAATAGGTCTACAATGAGGAAGAATGGGTATTTGTTTTCAATTATTACCGGTACCGACATAACCAATTAAACACCTGTTGTAAATGAAAGGTGCTTAACATAGATATTAATCTTTAATTCAATCAATTGATCGTATCCTGGTCTGAAAGAAGCGGTTATGAACTTTTTATTAGGTGAGATAGGGGATCTTCATTTTCAAGAGACATACATTAGAAATATTAAAATCAATTAGGCATCGCCTAATCTTAATTGTAAGGTAAATGTGTATTCATCCATCAAAAACATAGGTCAATATAGATTAATTCAATATTCCTCCTGGTATCTTAGACGGCGATGAACTCGCTTACCATTTTAATTCTTTTGTTATTCCATTTGGACGCACGCTGTCCTTTAAATTATCATCTTTATCCGTCCGTTATTTTACTCTGGAATAGATTACCTCAATCAGTGGTAGACTCGAAAGATATATTCACTTTTAAACCTTAATTACTCTAAAAATCAAACCCTTTCTGTCTTGTTTGCGTGGGTTTTTTTTCTTATTACTTTATTAGATGATGTGAAGTTCATTCTCAGAATTTTACTGACGTAAAAAATCATAATTGTTAGTTCCTCATGCAAACCAGGGATGTTTATTAGTTTGTTTCAGGATGCGGTTTTTATGATTCTATGATAGATAAAAGACGAGTTTATTTTGGTGGGTCAGGTATTCAAAAGTAACTGATCTAGTAGTGAGTATAACGTCATAAAGTCATGTATAAAATATTTCAAACTTTACTACAGCTGGTGTTTCTTTATCGTCGGATGGTCCGGTATTATTTCCTTGACAGCCTTCAAATCTTTCAGTAAATGTATGCTAGCTATTTATTCGTTGTCAACATTATTAATATTAATTGTTCGGGGTTTTTTTTTATTCATTTCATTTTTTTCTGGGAGCAGCACTTCTCTATGACATTGATTTCGCTTTTGCAGCTCCCTGGCTCCATTAATTATTCTTAGGCCTATATGTTTGTGAATTGCTGATTTGTCTTTATTTGTAATGTTTTATATTAATTTATTTGTATTGCCAGAATGAATAAAATAATATATATAAAAATATATTGTAATTATATGAATCTTCGTAGTCAGTCATTGCATTTCATTAGTCTGTAAACGTCAGTTTGTCTTGAGTTATTGTTACAAACTATTAATATCACGTCTTATAGTAGGCCTAATATAGATTTATGATAATTATAATATGAAACGTTATAGTCAATCATCGCATTTTACTAGTATGAAAACTTGAGTTATTCTTATATAACATTAATATTCTTCTTATAGTAACATAGATATTAATAACAATAATAAGCCTAACAATAACAAAAATGATGATGATAATACAATGATTTTTCTGATATTGATACAATGATGGTGGTGATGATGATGACGATGATAATGAAGACGACGATAATAACAAATATAATTCTAAAAACAATTACCGTAAAACTTCTAACCCTGGGTCACTATTCTTTGATTGTTTTTTTTTTTTTTTTAATTATTATTATTACTTTTAGAGTATGGGTTACTATTACAGGGTTACTATCACTATGCTGAATGTAGGCCCCTGGCTTTTAATAGGCGGCCCGTGAGAAAAAAAAAATAGGTCCTAATAAAAAAAATATAGGCCTATGTAAAAAAAACATAATAAAAGTTAAATGAATACATTTTCAATAAAGATTTTAAAATGCAACCGCTGAGTAATGTGCACGGGGACGGTTTGAAAATAAGCAAGAATAATATGCCATAAATAGATTGAATCCGGCCAAAATCGGGGTTTTTCCGTGGTTATATTCTTCACTGTGTCCTTCAAACAAGCAAAAAACAAAAACAAAAACAAATATAATTCTAAAGAACAATACAAAAAACAAAACAAAACAAAAACACGTTATGATGAGGGGTTACCCCACTCAGATCTAATATTAAACTCCGTAAACAGAATCACAAAAAGCTCCGAAAATTTGTATTCTTAATAGCTCTTCTATAATTTGATATAGTAATTGCAGGGTCCTGATGCCTGAATGTGAAGTAGCTGATTGTTAATATCATCCAAGTAAACACAACTAAATTTAGCTTTATAGGTTATTTTTCAATACGTTAATCGTCAATAACATTAGTACTTAAATTTACATGATGATTAAACTGTTAGTGAACAAAAGAACAGTGCTTATAAAACTACATTCCGAATGTCTTAAACAGTTCCAGTCATACAGAACTCTCTGTGCCGCCAAGTCCTGTCTTTGTTTTGTTATGATCACTGTGTTTCGTCAATAGCCGTCATTTCAAGTCATACATACTTTGCTAAGATAGTATAATACACACTCCAAGTATCGAAATGCACGTTATCGTGTCGGGATTCAATATTTCGACATTAATTATGTCATCATCAGGAATCATACTTAGCATTACACCGAATTTAGTGCCGCAAGAAAGTGCTCGTAAAAGTACATTTCGCTAGTCCTACATTCGTACTATGTACATGCGAAAAACTTTTTGTATTTTTCAAAAAATATGTCGAGACTTGAAGCGTCCGACTGTTAACTGATGACACGTCCACACAGAAATTTCATTTCAACTTTCATGTTGTAAGCATAGTAGGCCTACAATTAAAAGTATAATTTAAGATTTTAAAAAAAAGGGAAAAAAAAGACCTATCTTAGCGGAAAGAGTTTCACACAAATGTGTAACGATTGCTTTCAACTCCGCGGAGGTTATCTTTGGCCCGTGAGATCAACCATAAAAATAATTTGGGCCTTTCAACAAATTGACAAAAGAACTAGGGATGGCACATGAAAATAGTAAACCCCCTCCCCCAGTTTTCGCATCAGCAATTTATACAAAGAAATAACTACAGTACAAGTAAACAAACTTTGCTGATTGCCACCCGCATGCATTATCTTTGCCTATTTTAAGGAATAAATCGTGTTAAAGCGACAACAATGTTGGTTTCAATACCATTTTGTCTATAGTTTTGGTTACTTTAATAATAACCCTATGGGATATTTCATTAGAGTAGTGGGTTATTATTATAGATTAAATTCTAGGGTGGGTTACTATTAGAGAATTTAGGGGGTGTTATTATAATAAAGTAATGGGTAATTATTATAAGTTTTATGGTATTAATATGCAAGTCTTCCAGTGTGGAGACCTGCATGTGCACTACCGATACTTATTTGATCAAACACTATTGAAACACCCACTCATCAATCCCTCTGAAGAGTTCTATAATGCAGAAGCTACAGGACTATTAACAGCAGTTACTTAGTTCATATAAACTCGATAAACTAATAAAGGAACACAGGAAAATTACACTCAAAATTAACAAATTATCAGATAGATTTAATAAGAAAAAATATGACAAAAATTAATACTATATCATACTATATAATCATTAATATGAGTAGTGATAACAATCATGTTAATGATTACTAAAGAAAAGCAGCTTAACAATAGAGATACCGATCATTCATTGAGAAAAAAAAAATTTGCCCACACAGTGTACTTCTTCAAGGGATGTTCTCCTAACCCACCCCCCACCCCCCCGTTCCTGGCAACAGGTAATATGTGTGGAAACATAATATAGATAAGGGATTAAATGGTTTAAAACTCCGGAGTTTTCGAAGGATACGGAGCAGGACCCCCATAACAGGTAAGACAACATCAGAACCCCCTCCCACTCAACATTCCCCCTGCCCCACTGTTACACTACATGTCCTTGGTTGACTCTCACATCCCCCTGGTGCTTCATACATCTCTCAGGTATGAACGTAGCCTATATTGATACTATTACTAAGTATAAGAGATTATTATAAGACTGTACATGAAACATGATAATTAATACAGGTCTCCCTCTAATTAACGACCCCTCCAATTGGAGACCACTCCAATTAAAGACCACTTTTCTGTGGTCCCATATTAACAAATGCATTTTATATTTATTACTCTAATTAGAGACCAAAGCTGCTAGAGACCACAGAAACCCCGGTCCTGAAAGTTGTCTATAATTGTAGGGAGACCTGTAGTGCACCATGCAAAAAGACACCATGAGCTTGGTGAAACAACTCTTTGAGTTTGATATTTTGAAAGAAATGTACATGTAACTATAAAGTATAAATGTACACCATTACATAAAAATACATATCCAAAGCACTACTTTTACAAAATGGTTGCGTCTAACTGACCTAATAAACATTCATACATAGTATGTAATACATTTTTTTTAATTAAAAGAACACATTAATTCTTTGCTAATGACCACAGGTCACGAATTACAAACATACATACAACTCCGCTTACTGCAATACAGAACTACAGTATGTTTAGCACGTGACATTAAAACCAAATATTATTAAGATTATTTAGACATACACGGGAGAACTAAAAACACAAACAAACCATTAAAAACATGAGAAACACATCTATAATAAAAACAAAACATACAAAATACAAAAATACTAAATTTGTTTAATAATAAAAATTTGCTATTTACATTTGGATTGCTCACATAATTATACAGTAAAAATTTAAAAAAACCCACATTGGAGATGGTGCCAGGGTTTGCCCCACAATCCTCAATATCTCTTGAGACAAGCTTCACTTCTATTTTTGATCCTAGTTAATTAATTTTTTTAACTTTATTTATCATTTGATTAATTAATTTAATAAATGTTAATTGAATTAATTAATTAAAAGAAGTGGTCCTGGGCAAAGGTCCCAGAAACTATGATAATTTGGAGGTTGCACATGCTTATTAGGGAGGTTTCGATTGCACGACGGTAGGACGTAGAACGTAATGACGTCAATAAAAGTCATCTGCGCATACGAGAACGTTAAGGTCACCTCGTCGAGTAGATTCTGGAATGCAATTTGGCCAAATCTACGTATGCAGAGAATGCAGGACGCCAGGTAAAATGGTCACGCCTGAGTAATTCCATTCTAGCATCACGTCGTTGCACATATCTGAAGCTCCCATTTTATCAATTCTAAAACCTACTATGTAACCTGTAGTAGACCTGTTCCCTTGTGTAGTACTATACAGTTTGGGGTAATGAAAAAAAAATATGTAGGTAGCAGAAATGTTATTATTAGCAGGTTAGGTTAAAAAATACATATAATTCTTATATACATAAACATTCATTAATTTTATAAAAATATTATATGAAAATTCAGTACTCAATACATAGTAGAAAAATATAATTTTTATGCCACATAAAAACAATGTACTGAACATATTTTAATAATGGTAAAATACATTTAATATGTAACATAAATTACTATCAGTTTGAACAATAAACAAAATATATTTTATTTTATATTACTGTACATTAATGTACTTAATGGTGCAGCCACTGATTGAAATATGTATGTTAATTACTTCTTATTTCAGTTTAAAAGTATACAAAATGTTAATGTCTAAAATTATTGCAGGTAATACAGTATGTGGGGAAGTCAAGCCAAACTACTCACTCCTTGCAAATCATGTTTTGGAGATAAAGGCCAAAACATGATGAGGAATGTTAACATTTTGCAAATCTATTTTATTGTGCTAAACTAAACTTCATATATCTATACATCATGTTATATTTCTATTTGACCAATTTTTGATGTTAAAACAATATTTAAAAAAAAAATTATTGATGGTCTCTGCCTTAGAAAGCTCTGAAATCGTAAACTTTGAAGGCTGATTTCTCAAATACTGTTTTTTAAACCCTGTATTATTTAAACTACTCTAACTTGATAACGAAATGTTGGATTTAAATGATTCTTTTACTATTTTATATCTTTCATTTTTTGAGAGGAGACTGGTTTGATTTGTCTTTGCCACACATTGTGATATATAAATAAATATACATTACAGTATTTTGTAATGGTAAATACCTTGACAAGTAGTCAAAATTTAAAAAAAAAATTTTTTTTTTTTTGAAAATTTACAGATATATGTAAAATTCAGTGATATTAAGGGGTGGTTATTTGAGTATATACATTTTACAAAAAAAAAAAAATAAACACCTCCTAGAATAAACCCTTGATAATAAGCAGACCAATGAAAAAATTCAGCTGGTTCCTATAACATTATTTGGGCGACCATATTGTATGTGCGATTGAATTCATTATCATACAATGGCAGCATTTGGTAAAATCTAGTATTAAAGGGCTGTGTGTGCACTGAACTATGGCGATTTTGTGTGTCTCGTTGTCAGTGGTGTATCTAGGGGTTTGCAGGTGGGAGAGGGACTTCCCACCATCCTACAGTCATTCCCCACCCCCCTCCCCTTGAAAATGTTTGAAGCAAAAACATCATGCTCAAAATTCTTAAAAATCACCTCATATTACAGTATCTTGTGAGCTTGCTTCCCTCTCACTTAATCATCAAAAGCCTAATTTATCGTCGCGCCCCCAATCAACCCCCTTCCCATTTTAACACTCCTAGATACGCCACTGCTGGTTCTATTCCATCAAAGCTGTTTTCCCTGTAAAACAAGGGCCAGGCCAGCATGAGGTTCAGGATTCCTACATAATTTTAGCATTTACGAAATGGATGGAATGGAAAATATACCTATACATTATAACTACAATAATCAAACTGTACTGCAGTCAGTGTGGACTTACATGCTTTTATATAAATATTAATTTATAGCTTGGGCAAGACTTGTTTCATACTTTGTTTCGCGGACTTATTTTTTTAAAGATCGTCAGAGGAGGGCGGAATAAAAATAAAATTTTGGCTTTTCATTTAACAAATATTTTTGCCAGAAACATCCAGATGGAGGTGAAAATAAAAATAAAATTTTATTGGTGAATGTAAACAGTGTAGTAATGAGACGGTAAAATGCCTTAAATTCATATAATTAGGAAGAAATATACATATCTTATTTTTTGAGATTTCAAGGCAGCAGCAGGTGTAATGAAAATTAAGAAAATCTTTAATTTCTTTTTTTGTGAAGTTGAGTGCGCTAAATGGCAAAAAAAAAAAAAGAGTTATTTTTCTTCGAAATCACCATTATTGGCAAGTAGCGGGTTCACTAAACAAGGTATAAAAAAAGTCTTGCTTTGTCAACTTTCACTTCAATTCAAACTTCTTGAGAGCAGGGGTGGCCCAGCACCCACCCCCCCTCCTTTTTGGGAGGTAAAAAAAAAGAAGAAAAAAAGAGAGAGAAAAAGGACCCCCTAGGTCAGTGTTGTCTCGATCGGCCCAACTTTTGGCCCCCCCCCCCTTTTGGACATTTCTGGATCCGCCAGTACATTTATCATACAGTATTCGTAAGTTCACTGATTTGCAGATATTATCTTTATATTTATAGACTTCTTTCAGAGTAGCAATAGTAAAATTCATGCATATTATTTAATCTAACATTCAGTTCATACACTTCAAAGTTCAAAGAGGTCATATTCTGTACCAATCAGAAGTAGGAAAGCTAATACAGTAATGTTTATATTTTTCAAACAAGACTTTTTATACATATATGATGTGAGCAGACACTGTTCCTGTTTCAAAATTTTCAATAAAATTTCCTTACCCTCTGATGCTTCCTTCTCCAGGTAATGTTTATAAATCAAAAGCAAGTCTGTTTTAAAATATATAACCAAGAGTGTGAGTACAATTATGACGACTGAGAGTGCACTGAACACAATAGCAGATTGTGTACCGGCTTGTTCTATAATGTTGGGTTGAGCATCTGGCGGAGGATCTATGGTGAGAAACAAACATGTTATTTTACAGAACTAAATACTTTTTTTCGGGTAACTCACCCAGCCTCAAGTCTATTCCAGTTGATACGCAGTGGTCCATGTTTTTGATTATTAAAGGCCAGTACATTCAGATTTTAAAATAGCTTCAAGTACCATAGAGTAATTGGGGCTCTAAAAAGTAGGTATATTACTTTTGTACATGTTCTCACACGGCAGCTAACGGTTAGCAGGATCCGGATCCTGCTAACCGTTAGCTGCCGTGCGTCCATGCGAGAAAATCCCGATCCGGATACCAACAATATGATGATCGAATCACTGGCCAATAAAAAACTGGAAATTGTAAACACGTACATGTGATTGGTTGATGATAGAAACGCCCTCAACTTGCTAACCGATAGCGCTTGCTAACTGTTAGCGTATCCGGATACCGCTAACGGTTAGCGCTAACCGATAGGGCGTTCTCACACAGGTGCTAACGGTTAGTGCTAACAGTTAGCGCTAACGGTTAGCTCCCGATCCGGATACTAGTGCTCTCGTGAGAACCAGGCTTTTATCTTTGTTGTGTCTGTTTGAGTGTAGGACCAAATCACCCATTGTCTGATTTCCGTTTTAATATGTTAATATGTTTTTTTTTTCTCTGCTTTTTTTCTTGTATTGAACAGTCAGATGACAATGCCAGTGTCACTAAAGCGCTTGTGAATCATGTTCCAGTGAGCCCTTATTTAGGGCTTCAAAGTGCTGGAGAACAGAGCAGTGGCCTGGTTCCTTCTGCTGCCTTTCCTCTGTTAGTTTTAGGATATTTCTTGGGTTTTTTTTCTGCTTTCAAGACTTGGCATTTCAAGCATATAGAGACTGTTGTAATATGCGCCATATGACCATTAAGTTACTATTATTATTATTATTATTATTATTATTATTATTATTATTATTATTATTATTATTATTATTATTGATTATTATTATTATTATTGAATTATATTTACGTTATTTGCTCATTACATAAATATCTCTAATATTATTTTTTTTTATTAATTAAAATAAAATTAATATAGTGCATTTATTTCCAAAGAATACAAATGATACAGTAAAGGTCTGTCCACACTACTAAAGGCCTGTCCACACTAGTAATGGTCCCTCCACACTAATATAGTTTGTGATAAATAGCTGTGAAATACATGGGTGTGACATTATCATGCCCATATGATATGACATCATCACACCCATATATGATCAAATCATAAACTAACCGTTTATCTTGCTTAGTTCAAGGGTAATTCCAACGGTTGTTCCTCGAACTATATATAAAGTGAATGGACCATATGCATCATCGCTCACATTGTAAATGTGCAGAGCAGTTGTTATTGTACTCTTGTCCCTGGAAAAAATATATAGCTGCATTATTCAGTGAACTTTTAAAAAGATACATCAAAAACTATTTTCCAGATTTGTTATTGCACATTTTAACACGAAAAGATTTTTTATTAAAACATAATATTTGACAAATAATGTTTACCAATAAATTTTATATTCATCAAAATATTGTATCTAAATTATTGCATATTTTAGTACAATATTTATAAATGCTTTTTCATTGTTTTAAAGAACAAATGCATAAAAAAACATAGCAAGAGCATGGAAAGTTTACTAGTTAAATCTTTAAGATTTGAGAAAGAGATTTACTTCCAAATTCATATTCAAAATTTCAAAATATCTTTATTGCAATTGAAGTAAGCAGAGATTGAATTTTACCAAATGGTAAGAAAGTCAAAAGCAAAAATTGAAATTGATTAGACTATACAAAATATTACAGTTACAAAAGAGTAAAAAAGCATCCCAATTTATAAATTAAAATACAATTAAATAATTAAGATTTTTGATTATTGTAACAATTAAAATTAACACAGTCAAAATAATTAAAGTTACAGTATTAATTATTAATTTTATGTACAATAAAATTTGGAAGTATTTAATTATTTATTTACTTATAGTGTAATGACATATTTTAGCATTGAGCACTATTGCAGTTGATTTGTGCACTTTATAAATCTTATTATTATTATATTTACGTTAACAATTAATTTACAAAGATTAGCAGGTACCTATAAAAATTTATATAACAAGTTCTTGTAATCTCGAAAGCTCCGATGAGGGCAGTATAATAGAGGCAGTAGAGTATATTGGCCCTAACAGCCGCCCATTCAAAAAAGATCTATTAATCAAGCAGCTGAGTGTTTCTATTAAAAACAAACTTCAAACAAATCATAACACTCGTCCCACTTTTATTTGTTCCTTCATTTTCTTTGAACATAAATATTGTTTTATTACAATTGACATATTTATCACTTATTCTAAATTAGTACTATTATTATATTTCCTTCACATCTGCCACCTATAGGATTAAACAATCCTTTATAAACCAAGTCTATCATTATGGTTCAGGGAGTGGAGTTGAGTTTAGTTGTAGAAAAAAAAGCCCTATGAGAAGAATTAATACCACAATTCTGGGATTAGAAGCAAACTATTAACTAACAATTTATCAACTCTACTTCACATTTTAAAAACCAACAATCTAATTAATTCATATAATGACTAAAATTTCAATTTCTTATCAACTTACTTTGAGCAAACACTATCCTCGACAACAAAACTAGTAAAGTTGGAATAGCTGCCAAGATAAAATTCGTAACCAAATACGTAAAGTTGAGATGTCTCATTCCTTTGCCATACAACAGAGGGGCAGATTTCACTTTCTCCGATGAAGTACTCGCAGTAGAACGTAATGTTTTCGCCGATCCTTGCAGACTTGTTGACACAATCTGGCTGTTGTACTGGAAACATCGTTCCCGTCTGAGGTGCTGTAAGAGATTTTTTGTACCAAAATGAAAATAATAAAGTTGATAACAAATTTGATATCAATTTTGAAGATCTTTTTTCCCTCTTGCCACAACGGCGCACTTTTGTAAGACATTCATCATGCTTTCACATCCCATCCACTGACGCTAGTTCTCTCTAAAGCTAAGATGTTTTCATCCGTTGTTCTGTTCTCTTTGGCACCCATTGCCATCATACTGTTTTCCTTTTGTTTTCAACCTTCCCAATTGAAATCTTTCGTGAATTCAATTAGAATAAGTAACCCCTCACCTTGAGTGGCTTCATTAGCCATGTTTGAGGTGATTGTCAATGAAATAAAATAGATAAATTATTATGAATGCTTGAGCACACAACCAGATGTGAGTTTTCATAAGCAGATATCAGATTTGGAAGATACCTGTTCAAGTCAGTATAGAACAGAAGCTTTCGGTGCAGTAAGTTCTATTTACAGATGGCAACAATGGCACACGACAGCGTAAACAAAGTAGAATTAAGTTCTGAATGGTAATTCATTCTGAACGCGATGCAACTACTTTACATGCCACTCAGCATAGAATAATTCCTACAGTACTTCCAAAAACATATGTGTGAAAAAAGTATTCTAACCAATCACTTAATCACTGGCTCTGGTCGTCCTTTATCAGGCATGAAGACTGCAGAACAATTCACAAAGGTTGCTTACGTCGTGGCTGTTGTCGTGCGCTGTATAAATGGATTGCACTGCACAACAGTATATTATTATCACTGTTGCATTCTGTGTAAATAGGTGTTTAGATATTTGCAACCTTCCAATCACAGGGCCGTGGGTAAATAAAATTTTAACTTTTTGATACACTGTAATGATTTTTATCTTCTTTTGTGAAATATAATGAATTTTAACTTTTTATTGAGTATAATGAGCTGTTAAGGCAGGGGCGCTGCAACCTAGCTACAGCCATATGCTAATGAGCAATTAGCATATTCACAAATGTACCAAAAAGAATAGGTGCTGTCTTCTTATTACCATCTTGCATTCTGCCAAGTTTGAAACCAATCAGACTTTACCAAACTTTAGTTATTGTGTTAACAAACAAATGACCAAAATAAACAACAGCGACATCATGAACAAAAACATAGGCAAAAAAAATAGCATCCCCAGAGCTTCACTCCTTTGGGGAGGCTAATAAACCAGTGGCATAGCTAGAGGTTTTGGCACTTGGGGGAAAGAGTACAAAATTTTGCATGCTTTTGCATCAGCAAATAAGTTAATAACATGATCAAATTTAATGTTGTTTGCTTTCAATACTAAGGAGTGCTAAAACAGATAGTCTTAATTGATTGGCTCTGAGATATGGTAGAAGAACTTTAGCTTGCTGAATGAGTGCTCACATCTAGCGATTGAAATAGCTTCTGTCTACAAGATTTGTATAAAAACAACTACATTCAGATTCTTATTATTAACTGAAAAATATTCATGCCTGATGACATACATCAATTTTGTCATGATTTTCTAAAAAGTGCTTACAGTATCTTTTTATTCTCATTCTCCCATTTCCGCGCCCCCGAAACCCGGCGCCTAGGGCACGTGCCCACATTTGATTCCCAATAGCTACGCCACTGTAATAAACAGGGGAAATATTGTTAATAATCTTGTATATATGATACAATTTTTATTCTTTAACTCTGAGATCAATTGGCAATCAATTTAATTTAGAAATTCATTATATCCAACATGTGCAGGACGTCCAAGACCTAAGATACATCTAATAATTTTGCTTTGGGATGTTTGAATTTCTTCAAAAAGCAAATATGACTTACGTTTGACCAACAGCCTTTGCTTGAATGTTAGTGACTCTCCCTTACTGTTTGAAATCACACATCTGTAATACCCTTCCATTTCGTATGTAACTTCATAAAACTGCAACACTTGGCCTCTTTCTTTAAAACTGATATAGTTTCTGAGTTGAGGTTTCGAGATGTTCCAGTTGGGATACAACTTGTCCTTGAAATACCAGGTTATACTATCATAATTACCTGCGCAGCAGGCCAGAAATGTAGCTGTTCCAACATCGTCAATTCGCAGATTTGTGGGGTCAGGGTCAGTGAACTGTAAGGAACTTCCTATAAGGATGTAATCATTTTCATTAAGAAAACCAGATAATTATTACAAATAGGAATTCTATTTCATATTTTTTGCTTTTTTTAAAACATAATCCGATCTAGCAATAATCAACAATTCTTCCCATCTCTCCCAGTTCATCGACCATGTACACATCATCAAAGGGTGGGGGGGGTCGGGTCATTTCATGCAAGGCTAAGTGCGAAGTGGTATACACAATGACTATTCTGTTCTCATTGGTGTGAGTGTGACGAAGCGAAAGATGGTACATTTTTCGGTCATGAAATATCAAACATATTAATATTTTCCACAAAAAAGAGTTTCAAATTTAATGAAACATTTACATGAACTTTGAAAGTATAGCATATTTCAACTTCAATTTCCATAAATTGGATAAAATTTGATAATTCTAATTTTAACAGATTAATTAATAAATGATTGAGGATTATAATAAACTAAGTCATTTTAAGGTTAACAAGGGTAACTATTTGAAAATTCAATCCAAAATCAGAGTAATTTTCAGTTTAATGCTGCCTCAGCTTTATAGTCGAACCAATTGATCTTTAGACAAAATTACAATGAACACAGAAATAATTGTAACAGAAATATTTTGCAGAATCTAATCCTGAAATATACACCTAACAACATACTAAAAGTCCAAAAAAATCCAATAAGGGGAACATTGTTAATTATAAAGATATTATGAGTTAACGGGTTATCGCACAACTGCTGTGTTGAAGCGTATAACGCATGTCATTGCCAAGTTGTTGCTAACGAAAAAATGTGAATAATAAGATAATACGCCCACATGCGATCAAAAGGCGGGGAACACATTGGTTTGTCGCGTCAAAGGGATCTGTTGCCGAGTGATCTTCTTTTCAATAGTCCCTCCATGATTATATAGTAAGGTTATTATGCCCTAGGGGGAATCAGCTGGACTTAATATTTACTTTTCATGGTTTTATTAGTACAATTAATATACCATATGAACTGCCATAATAAAATACTTCAAAGAGAAAACCAAGAGTAACAGTAAACAGGTTCTATAACATGCCTAATAAAAATTAAAACTTTTTTGTGGTGGTGCCCCCTCAAAACCCATTTATTCGAATAATTACAGTATATATAATTTCTGCAATATTGATCGCATAAGTTTTAACAGATGGCGAAGATAAAAATTCAAAGGTACCTATATAGATTGATAGGATTATTTTTTTTATAAAACTATTTAAATTTTTTTTTCTATATTACTGTAAAACCTCGAACTAAAGCACAGTGGGCTTAATCTTGAGATGAAGCCCATCTCAAATTGAAGCCCCTCTCCTTAGTTTGCAAAATTAGCCTCGAGAAGAAGCCCATAGGCTTCTTCTCAAGAGACAGTACATATACTGTACATGAATTCAAAAAAAAAAAAGCTTGCTTTATGCAGTAATTTAGGTGATTTAATGCCAGTTAAATACACTCCATGATATAGATTGATGATATAGTGACCTTATTTATTGTTTCATATTACAAATTCACAAAATGTACAGCATTCTTTTTGAAAAGAAGCCCTCCCCTTTACTCCACAAAAGTAGCCTTGAAAAGAAGCCCACCTCGAAAAGAAGCCCACCCAAAGTTCGCAAAAAAAAGAAGCCCAGGGCTTCAATTTGAGATTTTACGGTTTTTTATTTTTTTTGAATGAGAAATTAAAAAAAATGCAACCAAATGTGAATATACAGTAATAATTGATTGTATTTGATTACCTGAATATAAGAGCAATTTTCTGTTTTGGTTTACACCTATTCCTTGCTCCTGGCAAGATTATACTTTCCTTTGTCAAAAAAATATAATTGTTATTATTGGCTTTTCCCAGCAGTACTGGGAAAAGCCACTGTTTTTGTTTTGATTTTTTTCCCTTTTTTCTTGCATATATTTTTCCTATCTATTTGCACTGTTTTGTTCTGGCCGTCACTTTGGTCACTTCCCATGCGTAGAAGTTGTCCATGCTTTGTCGAAGCATAGGCCATATATCAAGGATGTGCCTCCTAATATTTAGTGTCAATCTATGGTGGGGTGTGCGTGTGAGGACCAATTAAATTGATTTAAGGTCAAACAGTCTACACCGGATATTTCAAAAATTGGTCAGTTGTGATGTTGATGTTGATGTGTTGTGTGGATCTGAGGACCGTCTAAAGGAAAACGTCCCAGACCACATATTTCAAAAACGGATCAACTGATCTGAATGAAACATTCGGAAAAATTTAGGAAGAAATTATTATGTGCTGGCGACGAATCAGTCAAGGGTGTAAATTGGAGGGTCATTTCAATTTTTTAGGGCCCAGACCTAAATATCTCTTTAAAAAAAAATCAATGGGTATAATTAAAACCTTGTATAACAATTTGTCAAGGTCGAGTAAAGAAATGATTACATTTTTGTTATTATCCCGAGTTTAACCAAGTTACTGTACAAGGAAAATAGTATTATGTGCTGGCGACAAATCAGTCAAGGTCGGGTGTAAACTGGAAGGTCATTTAAATTGCTTAGGTCCCAGTAATAGATGGATAAAAATGACACTTTGCAGAATAGTTTTTCATGGTGAAATTTTGGTGACGATTCACCATTTAACAATTTTTGTTGACAGTTGATTAAATTATTTATACGCAATTTGCGTTTTCTAAAGCGCTTAAACCAGCTAGGTGAAACTTAAAACTACCGTGATATGCATGAACAATTTTTGCTTTCAGTCATTGAATCGCTATAGTTCAACTCTCATTAATAACATCGCAGTGAACTTGGTTTTCTTTTCTTTTTTTTTCCATTTCATTTTATTCCACTTCATTAAAACTATATTGGTTTTCCTTGTTTTTTTTTATTTCATACCTTTTAACAACTTTTCTTTCTGTTGCAATTTCAACTTCATTTCTCATTTTTAAGCAATGGGGAAACGCCCTATGTTCTGTTGTTCAAACAGACATAGTAAGTCTAGTTGTTATTATTATTATTATTATTATTATTATTATTATTACAAAATAATTAGTAAGATTATTATTTGGTTTATGTAAATATAAGATGTCATTTGACCATGTGGATCCTGCTGGTGATAAATCTATAGCGGATACGATTAGCACAATGCACTTTGAACTTAAACAAAAGACTTATTGCAAGGATTTAATTCCTATTAAGTTGATTAAAATATATATAGTAAACTCATCAGGCAGTGCAATTTATAACCCCCACAAATAGTAAACATTCAAATAACGGGTCCACATACAAAACCTTTCCAAACCGGATAACAATTCTCATTTTATGTTGAAAGAAATAAGCAATGCTTTGCAATAAATGAATATATTATCAAGTTACTTTTTAACTTATCGTCATAACAAAGTAGAAAAATATGGAAACTCACCGCTAACAGGATATTCACTGCAATAACTAGAAAACGTTGGCATAGCAACACTCAGTAGTAATATGCAGACTCTGATAATCAGCTTAAGCATGATGGTTTTTCAAAATTCAGAAACCTTTCAAGAAGAAAGAAAACAATGAATATTTATAAAAAGCTCTTATATTTTGTTGATAAATAATAATAATAATATGTCGCTCTTATATAGCGCTTCATGCACAATGCCTCTAAGCGATTCACTTTACTACCCCGGTCATTGGGTCAAACACATATGGAACACATACTCAGCTCCCTGGGGAGCTTATATTCTACCAACACCTTAGGGAAGATCAAGGGGCTTACAGTAAGCCTCAGATGGGGGTTTCAGGAATTCCCTGACAAAGGGGTCCAACCTCCCTGGCAATGGGGTCTATACCCCTTCCCCCATTGAGAAAGCCTAAATTAAATTTGTTGGGAAATTTTTTTATTAAAATAAAATTTTGTGCTAATTATGGGATTCTTTATATAAAAATAATGTTGGCAGTACTAGTCCCCTTGTCAGAGGTACTAGGCCCCTGTCGGGGAAGAACTGGCGCACCGCTGCAACCCATACAATTGCAATAGTATATAAAACCTCGCACATGCAAAAGCACAGCTCGCACTAAACAGTTTTTAATCCCTAATATTTTGACAGCTTAATGAGGCATGCTTTGATTGTACTTTCGGCATTCAAGATTTCATTTTTCCCGGACGACCTTGTTCGAAATTCCCTAACAGAGGGGTCCAAGCGGGGAGTCCAGAGGTCCACAAAGGGGGTATTGCCCCCCTGGACCCCTGCTAGCACCGCCCCTGGTAAGCATCCTGCCTCCTACCTCCAGCCACTGTAAAATCCTCTATGCATTTTACTGCCACTTAAAAATGACTTAATACTCGCCAGTTCCCCTAAACCCCCACCAGGTCTTCAGCCCCTGAATGTACACCCTAAGGATGTCCCTTCCTTGATGTACAATTCTGATGTTCTGTTCTACCTGTGCTGAACTACTCTCTAAAGACTTTTTTTAAATTACTAAAGCTATACATATTGTAATGTTGAATTTTCAATATAATTTGTAAAGAATATTGTAATAAAGGCAGGCCTTTGTTGAAGGTTACATTTGATTGCATTTAGTTTTATCACCTAGTTAACCAAGATCAATTTGTTTTCGCACATGAATCTGATTTAAATCTAATCCTAAAACTTGAGGAGGATGTACAGGATATAATCTGAATAGATTAAATTATAAATTACTTCCCAACACAAACAATATTATGATGCATTTATTATATTATGAATTTTGGAATTTAAATTTTAACATTACTTGTTTACTTTGAGAAAATCAAAATTTAAATTTTACTTCCATTTGGGTCCATTATCAAGGACTTCAGTTCGAAAGAATACTAGGAAGTACAAGAAGATATCTTTACATTTCATCAAAGCTGAATTAGATTATAAATTCTTACATTATATCATCAAATCGCTCCATTATAAAACACAGGGTGTGATCAAAAGGATATTGTGCTTAGATTACAGTGGCGAATCCATGAATTCCACGTAGAAAGGGACTTTCACAAGTTTATTTATTTATTTATTTTATTTTAATCGTCCAACAGGGACACTTCGTTCCCACTTACAGGCGAAAATTGTAATAAAAATATATAGAAAATATAATAAATCAGTACAATAAATTCACAAGACATAAAAAATAAAATTATTATTATTATTATTATTATTATTATTTATAAGGCTCAGACGCCTCAGCTCCACAATGGTACAATTTTATGGCTAGCCACCTGTCACGACTTTAAGGTCTGGACCCCGTCGTTCAACGCCACGACGAAGAACGTTGGACCAAAAATATTAATTGCCTATCCAAAACATTATTTTGATTGCCAATTCCTAATGGTCTAAATGTACAAATTTGGGCCACATAGCCGTAAAAATTCTTCCCATGAACCTTACCATGGACTTTTATTCAAGGCTCAAGTCGGCCCCCTTATTTAGGTCCCCGCCATTGAAATTGTCGGACCCCTTGTCGGCGAATTTCTGGATCCACCACTGCCACAGATGGATTATATTGATGTATTTAACTTCCACGCAATAATTTTTCACTTCTGATATTTCATGTCAATGCAATGTCGGAATTTATCATGTTTGCAGGAAGAGATAAACTAAAAACAACAAACTACAATTAATTTTACAGGTAAGAAGCAGTAGCCACTCGATCCCACAGGGAGTCTATATTTATTAACCATTTGATATTAAGAAGACTATGTGGGAAATTAAACTTGTGAAGGAGGAACTTAGCTATTGAAATGAGTACAGTATTTACTTTGCTGTGTCAACTGGCACTAGTTGTTATTAGTTCTCAGTAAGCAAAATAATAATGCAGTAACATGAATTTATAATGCAAATATTATTTATAAAAAAAAACCAAAGGATCGTTGAGGATAGTGTGTGAAAAGGCAAGGCCCGAAAACGCTAACTCGAAAAAATTATAAAAAAATTAATTACCATAATAATTTAATATTAATATATGACCTGTTAATCTACAGGAAAAGTTTATGTTCTAAAGGATAGGTATAATAGGTGGACATGATAAAATACTAATCAACAAAGGTACCACTATATAAAATCTGTAACTTTGGGCGGGTGGAAAGCTTATAGTACTTGCAAATACCTCAATATTGATGGCTTTTTTCACACATGGCTTAATACATAGCTTTTAATAAATAAAAATTTAATAAAGCAATTCAAAAAATGATTAATGGATGGGTGATTTGTTTATGCTACATTAAGCCTAAACCTATATTGAACATACAACGCTATTTCCCCAAGTTTTTAAATATTTAAAAATCTGTATCTCATTTACTGTTCCCAACTTTTTAGTCAAATATGCTTATTGTGTCTTAGAAAAATCAACATATCAAAAATGTTGTTTTCCTCCGAAGCTTGACTTTAAGCATAAAATTCAATAAAGTGGAACTCCGCCTTTGGGACACTCTAATTAAGAGGACAAATTTTAAGCAATAATCCGAGAAAAAATTCATAACAGCACGACCAACACCTATTCAGAGGACACCCCTATGGGATACCTTATAGTTTTTTTAAAGGGGTTCAAATATGTTTGGATTGTTTAAAATGAATTATTTAAAATTAGCTTTAATAAAAAATTAGAATCAGGAAAAGAATTCTTTGTCAAGTAATAAATTATATTTAATTAACATACCAAGCTATTCAGTTCATCCCATAGCTTGGCATTACAATGTTTAATGTACAAAGTTAACAGTACACACAAATATATATATAAAAAAAAACAACTTACAGAATCAAGTTCCAAGATTAATGTACTATACTGTATGATACCTTGTAAAATCTTATATGTTCATTCAACCTTTCTATATGACTAAATGTACCTCGCACAATGTGAGCTAAGGATTGTATACAATTGGTTTAGGAACCAATAACCAATCAGACTATAGTGTTTGCATCGGTATGCAGTGGATGTGGTAAACCACCAATTGGATTTGTTAACATAGGGGAGGTGGAGCTTATAAAAATATCTAAATACTTTTAATACATTTATTAATAGTTTCTTTTAAACTTTATATTAGGTGATGCTTTAGTATAAAGTGAAAGATCTAATAGATATGAATACAATTTGAAAAAACACTATTATTAGACTTTCTTAGAAAAACATGAATGCATGACAATAAGAAGGAAATTCATTGTAAGCATACGGTAATAAAAGAATAATGATACAGGACCTAGGTCTGTAGTTTTTATTGTTATGAGACTTAGAATTCTGTCCCACTTACTGTCAAAGCAATAATAATAATAATAATAATAATAATAATAATAATAATAATTAAATAAATAAATAAATAAATAAATAAATAAATAAATAAATAAATAAATAAATAAATAAATAAATAAAAAGTCTGGCACTGCAAAACACTTGAGTTATGGCTAGCAATGTGGAAATAGGCCTGGACACATGCTTCGTTTAAGAGAGCTACCGGATCGGTGAAAAGTAACGATAAGTAATTATTTTTCCCTCAATTAATGTTGAATAATATCCACTTTGTGAGATCAAAACTTAATTATCTGTTATTACAGTTTTCAAAATGATAGGTTTGGATCTCGGACATTTGTTGAGGACCTTGCTTTTGCATTGTGTCTTTAGGCTTTGAAATAAAGTAATTATAATATGACAGTAGGTACTGTACTTTTGGTATGTTGAAAAAGTAATCACAGTATTTGAGAACATGCTTGGTAACGTAGGGCAAATCCTCATTCCTAATTGTAATCTTGTCACGTAAACACCATCAAATAAACAACTGAAAATAGATGGAATATAAAAATATCTTTATGAGGAAGTGGACTGCAATGGGGATTCCCCTTCTTCCGGGCTTTTCAAAGAAAATGAAAATAAAACTTTGTTGTATTAATAGTTTAAATACACCCACACACTTCCAGATGTTATATCAATGAAGACGAAATGTGCTATAATAGGTTCAATGAGTTCCGATATGACCTTGAAAGTTACCTATAGACATTCAATACACAAAATGCTGGAAAACAGACAGCACGAGTGACACTCAGTAATATAGGAAAATGCATAGCTTTTTCGGAGTGTTTCTGCTGTTGATGCACATAGATGATGTTGAATAATGTTCGTTGGAATGCCAGTAGATTATAATACCAAATTGATTTGACTCATTCACAGACTTGCATCTCTTGGAATTGGTGGATCTGTTCTTACATGGTTCACATCTTATCTTACATCTAGAAAGCAACAGGTTCGCATTAGAAATAGCTCTTCAGCGTGCATTAATGTAGAGA